>NC_090725.1:297445218-297475913 GCF_036898095.1 Palaemon carinicauda | reverse complement strand
CTCTGCATTAGGGGCAATTATAGTATTTATTGATTTAAGCATGTATATCTATATTTGGATAATATTAATATTGAAAATACTACTACTACTACTACTACTACTACTACTACTACTCTACTACTACTACTACTACTACAATAATAATAATAATAATAATAATAATATAATAATAATAATAATATTAATAATAATACCTTTTCACAAAAGTTAATAGTGTTTCAGTGGTTTGTAAAACTGTATATCATAAACATGTCAACGTAATTGCTGGACAGCATTCAGGCTTCTTCCATCACTTTGGTTTCATATCCCAAAGCAGTAACATTAATAGAAAAAAGTAAGGAATATGGTTTCGAATTTATCAACCAATCTGGTATAATTTTCTCTCTCTCTCTCTCTCTCTCTCTCTCTCCTCTCTCTCTCTCTCCTCTCTCTCTCTCTCTCTCTCTCTCTCTCTCTCTCTGTATTAATTTTGTTAATTCACACTCTAGCACCATATGCTAACATATGTATTTTTTTACCTTCCAAACACATTTCACTATTTAGTAAGCCGCATTCATGTATATTTTTCTTTTTAAATTTATTTGCAATCTCTAACAGTTTTATAGTGAGCGAAAATTTATGGAATATAATGAATTGTGTTACTCAAGATCATTAACAAGAGTAAAAAGAAAAATAGATAAACAGAACAGGTGCTTGAATTGTACTATGTGGATATTACATGTTTGAAAACGTAAGAGGAAATTAAGACATCAATGAATAATAGTTTTTTGACTTCGTATTGCAAAAAAAAAAAAAAAAAAAAAAAAAAAAAATAATACAATTGATAGAACATAGATTTTAAAAACAAAAACATGAATTCCAATATCTTCAGTAGCTGTCATATTAAGGTGTATCTTTACGTTGAATTCCAGATTGAAATTACGGTTTTTTTCAACAGTGTAGTAGTAATAATAATAACATCGTTGCCTATCCTGTGTTGTCTCTCCAAACTGAAATTCTGTTTCAATTATATCCTTCTATATTCTAAAAAGAAAACTTATTGATTCTTCACTGCTAAAGGTCTACTATTGATAGCCTCTTTTGGCTTACTCATACAGATGACTTGAGTTAACTAGGACATAAATCAGATCATAAATGAGAGCTTAGAGCTATCTGCCTATCTACCAATATTTTGGTTCGCTTCATTTAAATAACAACCATGGTATGGTATATCATATCCGGCTTTATAAGAAAAAATGACCATTAAGTTAGACATCTATAGAGCGTAAAGGCATTATTTATAGCATATAGCCTTACAGATTTACATTGTGAGAAAAGATAGTATTGATTATATTGCTTCTTTGCGTGACAGCAACTATGTGTGTCTTCGGTTCATCATCATCATCTTCTCCTACGCCTATTGACGCAAAAGGCTTTGGTTAGATTTCGCCAGTTGTCTCTATTTTGAGGGTTTAAATCAATACTTCTCCACGCATAATCTCCTACTTCACGCTTCATAGTCATCAGCCATGTAGGGCATGGTCTTCCAACTCTTCTAGTGCCTTGTGGAGCCCAGTTTAAAGATTCGTGAATTAATCTCTCTTGAGGAGTGCGAAGAGAATGCACAAACCATCTCCATCTACCCCTTACCATGATCTCATACACATATGGCACTCGAGTAATCTCTTTTATATTTTCATTTCTAATCCTGTCCTACCATTTAACTCCCAACATTCTTCTGAGGGCTTTGTTCTTAGATCTGCAGTATCTGTTGGATATTATTTCATTGTCATACCACGACTCGTGTACAATGGGGGGTCAAATTATATTTGCACTTAAATATGATTTTTTTTTCCCTCGTGTAACTGAGAGTTCATAAAACGAAAATGATGGGCAATTGATTTTATATTTGGAGAATATATTCCTTATGATTAAGTCGGTTTGGCAGGTTCTCAACTATCGGCTTATCTATTTTCATATTGGAAGTATCTCTCTCTCTCTCTCTCTCTCTCTCTCTCTCTCTCTCTCTCTCTATCTATCCATCTATCTTTAGACAAATATGATCTTGCCCAGGATTAAGCCATGAAATTAGTAATATCAACTTTTTCTTTTTAATACAGAGCTGTAACATCTCTCTCTCTCTCTCTCTCTCTCTCTCTCTCTCTCTCTCTCTATCTATCTTTAGACAAATATGATCTTGCCCAGGATTAAGCCATGAAATTAGTAATATCAACTTTTTCTTTTTAATACAGAACTGTAACATCTCTCTCTCTCTCTCTCTCTCTCTCTCTCTCTCTCTATCGTTTGTCAAATATGATCTTCCCTTGGATTAAGCCATGGAATTAGTAAAATCAATATTCCCTTTTTTATACAGAACTGTAATAACTCTCTCTCTCTCTCTCTCTCTCTCTCTCTCTCTCTCTCTTTCTTTTAGATTAAGCCAGGACATTGGTAAAACCCACTCTCCATTGTTTTAAAATTTTAGAAAATTTAAAAAATTTAAATGTGATAAAATGTCATATCCAGAGATGACATTACATGAAGAATTCGGTAATCAATATTACCTTGGAGATTTTAATATAGTCTATGAACATCATCGGTATAAGTATCACTTACAAACATATAAGTTGTAAACAAAATATCTTACAATGGGTTTCAAGTTTAAGATTTTCGAAACGACCAAGCAGGCAAGTAAATGAACATGAATTCAAAATTTCTCAAAGCTGACTCGTTCTCCTGTATAACCTTCCAAGGCATCCAGTCTTTTGACAGCTTCTAATCCTATCTCGTTCTCCTGATTCATCTTTCTCCCCACGTCTTGTTTTTTATTCTTTTCTTAACTAATGCTTTTTCGGTATTTTTTTTTTATCCATGCTCACAAAACCATCACGTCTCAGATTGATCCTATGATTGAATCAACGATATAAAATTCTCCTGTTTGAGGGTACACTTGGGCATACTATTCTATCTTTTTTTTCTCTACCTCTTGTTTTTTTTATTCTTTTATAGTTTATATATAAAAGATTTATTTAATCTATGAAGTTTTGGGAATAGACGATATAAAATTTTCTTGCTTGAAGGTACACTTAGGTATACTATTTTATCTTATTTCTCTACCTCTTGTTTTTTTAATTTTTTTATAGTTTGTATATAAAAGATTTATTTTAATTTATGAAGTTCGGGAATCAACGATATAAAATTCTCTTGTTTGATGGTACACTAGTGCCTACTATTCTATCTTATTTCTCTACCTCTTGTGTTTTAATTTTTTTATAGTTTATATATAAAAGATTTATTTAATTTATGAAGTTTAGGAATAGAAGATATAAAATTCTCTTGTTTTAGGGTACACTTGGGGATACTATTCTATCTTATTTCCCTCCTTTTTTATTTTTCATAGTTTATATATAAAAGATTTATTCTAATGCTTGAAGTTTTGTTAGTTTATTTAGAAAATATCTAGTCTAATGTTGTTACTATTCTTAGAATAGTTTAGTTTAATTGTTCATTACTTCTCTTGTAGATTATTTATTTCCTCATTTCCTTTTCTCACTGGCTCTTTTTTCTTGTTGGAGCCCTTGGGCTTATAGCCTTCTGCTTTTCAACTAGGGTTGTAGCTTAGCTAATAATAATAATAATAATAATGATAATAGTAATAATAATAAGGATTCCCTTAGGTAGATTACTATACACTTTTATTGACTTATGCGGTAGATTAGGTAAGTGTCCGTTATGTCGACTGATGAGGGTCGCAGATAAAGTAAACAAGGAAATGGAGAAAGCTATCATAAGTCTTCGTAACAGCTGAACAGTTAGAGTTCTCTTACTTGAGGGTACACTCGGGCACACTATTCTATCTAACTGCTCTTCCTCTTGTTTTGTTAAAGTTTTCATAGTTTATATAGGAAATATTCATTTTATTGTTGTTACTGTTCTTAAGATATTTATTTTTCCTTGTTTCCTTTCCTCAATGGGTTATTTTTCCTGTCGGAGCCCCAGGGCTTATAGCATCCTGATTTTTCAACTAGGGTTGTAGCTCAATTATAATAATAATAATAATAATAATAATAATAATAATAATAATAATAATAATAATAATAATAATAATAATAATAATAATAATAAAGATAAAATTTGTATCAGAACTTTAATTTTGTTCTAGTCAGAATACTCTTGTTTATGATGTCATAATCAGCCAATTTCCTTTTATTAAGGTTATAGGTGTTGCCTTACCTGTTACCTTACTTATGTGGGGAACCTGAAAATGTGGAAAGGGAATTATTCAGTGTCACGTGATTGAGTGTTGAATCTTCACTTGCTATTATATCATCTCTCTCTCTCTCTCTCTCTCTCTCTCTCTCTCTCTCTCTCTCTGTTCGTTTGCTCATCTGTTCGTCTCTATCCCCCTTTCTGTCTTATATACATGTCCATTTTGCTCATCTGTCCATCTATATTTCTCTGCCTAATACACAACACAACATCTCTCTTTCTCTCTCTCTCTCTCTCTCTCTCTCTCTCTCTCTCTCTCTCTCATACACAAAATTAATGTTTCAAGAATTCTATTTAGAGAATGGGAAAATTTCACAAAAAATTACATTATACTTCTGATATTCATCACCATCTAAACTAGAATCTAGTTTTTTTACTGTTTTTTAAATAAACCAATATAATTTCCTTTTCCTTAATTCCTCACCCGTCAGGTCTCTTTAACATTCAACTAACTTTTACCCTACTTTGATTACCTCTAATTATCTCCATTAAAATCTAACTCGGACTTTTTTCCAATGTTTAAATAATTCATCAGCTTCTGTGTTAGATATCCATAATCTCACAGATTCTCTTAATAGGTGATTCATCTTTCACGATTTCAAGGTATTTTTTCTATCTATGGGAAGCCACTATTCTCTCAAGGTACCTTCTACAAGCTGACCTTACATGTCATAATAAGGTCAAATGCATTATTTTATTGTAAGTTATCTTTTAGGGATAGTGGTTTATAAAAGCTAGTGCTGTAGATTATTTTGGGTTGCACTGTAACTATTATTATTATTATTATTATTATTATTATTATTATTATTATTATTATTATTATTATTATTATTATTATTATTATTATTATTATTATTATTATCTGGTTAATCACAGTCTACAGGAACTGATGGTTTATAGTGTTGGGGTTCCGGTTTACATCGGGTTTCCTTAGGAGTCCATCACTTTCTATTATTATTATTATTATTATTATTATTATTATCAATATTATTATTATTATTATTATTATTATTATTATTATTATTATTATTGTTATAATAATAATAATAATAATAATAATAATAATAATAATAATAATAATAATAATTATTATTATTATTATTATTATTATTATTATTATTATTATTATTATTATTATTATTATTATTATTATTATTATTATTATTATCCGATCTACTGTAGATATTAAAGTACGAGTTTCAGTTTAAGCATTAATTTATAACATTGGATCAAAGAAGGGATTAATTTGAGTCTTTGTTTTCTTAATGTTTTTAACTCTTGGGGTCTTAAGACATGCCAGTAGGCACTAGATATATCAACATATATTCTGGATATAATTCATCAACAGTCTTGGGAATCATTTTACCATATTTTTTATCCAACTTTAAATTTTGACTGGAGATTGAATTTTGCAGCTTTTGGCCTAATTTTGATATATTTTAATTGTTACAATGCTTCAAAATAAATATATTGCTTGAATTAAAGTAAAATTAATATGCTCAAAACTTTCATGAAACAGTATGCATGATTTGTACATGAATCAAAGGAAACTTTTATTATTATTATTTTTGTTACTTGCTAAACTACAGCCTTGCGGGAAAAGCAGAAGGCTTTAAACCCAAGGGCTACAATAGGGATAATAGCACAGTGAGGAATGAAAATAATGAAACAAATAGAATAGAGTGCCTGAGTGTGCCTTCAAGCAAGAGAACTCTAATCCACGACAGTGAAGATCATGGTACAGAGACTATGGTACTACCTAGACTAGAGAGTAATGATTTGATTTTGAAGTGTTCTTCTCCTTACTATTGTTAAAAAGTCTCCTCTAACCTTGCCAAGTGGCTACCACTTTTCCTTATTTCATATTATACAGAGAATAGCATATAGTTTGTCCTTTTTAAAACATAAGTCGTAATCGTAATAGCTAAGGACTACATATACCAGAATGTCAAGTTCCCATCCGTTAAAAGTGGGTATCTCTGACACTGATAAGTCCACAGTGCCATACCTGTTAGAGTTCAAAGTTATGAAGAAAGGTTTCATTGTTCTCTAGATGATGGAGGACAGATAGTTTAAGGTTGCCGTAAGATATTGTTAGTCTCTCTCTCTCTCTCTCTCTCTCTCTCTCTCTGGGTGGGTGAAACGAATCCAGATTTGACGGAATCTTCTCTGGATGGAATTAAGGAAGAGAGCACTAAGGTATGACGTCCCTGGGAAGCAAATCCCTGAAGAAGGGTCCTGGGAATGGACCAGACCTCTAAGGCGCACTTCAACCGGTCGGACAAGTCCTTCCTTTTGAGTCTCCTCCTCCTACTCCTCCTTCTAGTGAGGATGAGAACTGTCCCACTCCCCATCTACCATGGGCCACCCTCAGCCACTGCTAGCCACCCCACCACCGGAGCCGAGCAAAAAGGTAACTAACTCCTTGACACTCTGTCATCTGTGACCCGCCCCATCCACTGTCAAATACCTGTCCTTGGCGCCGACAGCGACGTTGGATTTCATTCTTAGACGATGGAATGCTACTTATTTCTCTTCCTTCGTGTTTTCTTTTTTTATATCTTGGGGTCAGAGAGCTACTTTAGTTTCACTTCAATTGTTTACAGTTTGCTTTTGAAATTCTTAGATTTTAATTTCAATCAAAAAACTTCTATGGATAAAGTTCTATGAAATGTTGTAGCTATCTCTATTTCTTTTCCTGGTTCATTATTATTATTATCATTAATAGCTAAGCTACAACCCTATTTAGAAAAGAGGGATGGTATAAGCCCAAGGGCCCAGGGCTCCAACAGGGAAAATAGCCCGATGAGGAAAGAAAATAAGGAAAAACTACACGAAAATTTTAAGAAAATTAGTAACATTAAAATGAATATTTTGATTACTTCTCTTGTAGGTTAGTTATTTCCTTATTTCCTTTCCTCCCTGAGCTATTTTTCCTGTTGTAGCTTAGCAAGTAATAATAATAACTCAATTTCACTTGCACTTCCTACTTCGTCTCTGGAGTTCTAAATGCAGTAACTTAATCTATCTGTTTCTTTGTTTATTTCTGAGAAAACTTTTTACAGACCATCTTTCGGTCAGTTCCTAGTCCCGTATATAATAAAATCTCTCTCTCTCTCTCTCTCTCTCTCTCTCTCTCTCAGATTATGAATAGTATAAAAAGAGAGGCAGTATTAGTTCCATGGATAAAAACCATCTATGTGATTTAATGGCAGTTTTTTTTTTTGGAAAAGTATTCGTAAGGCCATAGAAAGCTCTCTCTCTCTCTCTCTCTCTCTCTCTCTCTCTCTCTCTCTCTCTCAGATTATAAATAGTATAAAAGAGAGGCAGTATTAGTTCCATGGATAAAAACCATCTACGTGATATAATGGCAGTTTTTGGAAAAGTATTCGTAAGGCCATAGAAAGCTCGCTCTCTCTCTCTCTCTCTCTCTCTCTCTCTCTCTCTCTCTCTCTCTCAGATTATGAATATTATAAAAGGGAGGCAGTATTAGTTCCATGGATAAAAACCATCTATGTGATTTAATGGCAGTTTTTGGAAAAGTATTCGTAAGGCCATAGAAAGCTATCTCTCTCTCTCTCTCTCTCTCTCTCTCTCTCTCTCTCTCTCAGATTATGAATATTATAAAAGGGAGGCAGTATTAGTTCCATGGATAAAAACCATCTATGTGATTTAATGGCAGTTTTTGGAAAAGTATTCGTAAGGCCATAGAAAGCTATCTCTCTCTCTCTCTCTCTCTCTCTCTCTCTCTCTCTCTCTCTCTCATAATAAGAGTATCATTATTTTACACTTCAAAAACTTGTTTTCTTTGGTAAATATAATCAGGGTGAAACTTGTTTTTATATTGTTTTTTAGCATTAGGAAAAAACTTATTTAAGACCATATGATCCAATGACACTCTTTCTGAGAGTGAATACCTTAACGTGGTGAAAGGGTTTGTGTATCGCCATGATTAGCAAAGCTGTACTAGTCAAGGACACCCATACTAAGTTGGTTTGCTGTGAGAGGTTAGATGAAAGTCTCCCACCATCGCCAATCCACGTTGGCCAACATGGTGATGAAAACTGGCCAAACCCCAGACATCGGTTATCCTGTCTGATGCCTTTGTCCTGCAGAGGACTAAAAACGGCTGCATTTGTTTTTGTTGTTGTTGTTGTTGTTGTTGTTGTTGTTCTACTGATGATAAAAATTCATCTATGGATGCTCCACATTTATTCTCAGCTTCCTATACTTTATATTACAGCATTTATATATTATATCTTTTTGTAATGTGTTTTAACTCACTTTCTAACTCACTTCCTTTTAATTAATAGTAGCTCGCTTTTCGATAAAGGAAAAACTAAATATTCTGTTTTTTTAAAGGTTTAGTATTATTATAATTATTATTATTATTATTATTATTATTATTATTATCATTATTATTATTATTATTATTATTATTATTATTATTATTATCATTTGCTAAGCTACAAAACTAATTCGAAAAGCATGATGTTAAAAGCCCAATGGCTCTAACAGGAAAAAATAACCCAGTGAGGAAAGGAAATAAGGAAACTAAAGGAGAAGTAATTAACAATCAAAATAAAATATTTCAAGAACAGTAACATTAAAATAAATCTTTCATATATAAAACTATAAAAACTTAAAAAAAGAGGAAGAGAAATAAGATAGAATAGAGTGCCCGAGTGTACCCTCAAGCAAGGGAACTCTCCCCTCAAGACAGTGAAAGATCATGATACAAAGGCTATGGTACTACCCAAGACTAGAGAACAATAGTTTGATTTTGGCGTGTCCTTCTCCTAGAAAAGCTGCTTACCATAGGTAAAGAGTCTCTTCTACTCTTACCAAGAGGAAAGTAGCCACTGAACAACTGTGCAGTAGTTAACCCCTTGTGTGAAGAAAAAGGGTTTGGTAATCTCAGTGTTTTCAGGTGTATGAGGACAGAGCATAATCTGTAAAGAATAGTCCAGGCTATTCGGTGTATGTGTAGGCAAAGTGAAAGTGAACCGTAACCAGAGAAAAGGAAATGACAATGCTAACAAAATCATAACATCTAAATAATTAAGTTTTCTCTTGGATACTGATTCAAATATTGGAAAGATTTTCTCAAGTACATAATTATATCAATTGACATTCGAGGTATCTCTAATGTTTTTGGGATATATCTTGTCAGTAACATGATAACTTGAAGGCTTCTGATTGGCTGGTAAATCTCCTAACCAATGCTCACACTACTTCTACTTAACATAACTCAACATATGTTTATCTTAAAAGTAAATAATAAATAGAGATAACAGAGAAATGAATTTAGTCTATATCAAAATATAATATACTTAATGGAATCAAATGAAGCATCTGTATGTGGAAAACTCCTCGACAACAATGTTTTATTTCTCGTTGAAAGAATGTTTATCGCCGCTAACGAAGTTGGAAGGAGGTTATGTTTTACCCCTGTTTGTGTTTGTGTGTATTATAGTTAATCCCTGCAAGTTTCATTATTCTACGATTAAAATTATTGCCAGGAAGGTGTTCACTAACAAATACACATAAACAAACACACACAAACACATTAATTTTATTCTGATTAGCCAAAACAACTATGGACAGTGAGTATAATCAGAATGAAATTAATGTGTTTTGTGTGTGTTTGTTCGTAGAGTAATGAAACTTGCAGGGATTACGTATTATGTAAGAATCTGGGAATTATAAAACTTTGGAGGGTCAAGGTAATAGGTCAAGGTCACGGTCAAGCAAAATGTCCAATTCACGTGTTCAGCTATAAGTTTGGACATCGTTGTCACAGAGACTTCCGGTTTGGTTCATTTTTGAGAGTATGAAAATCCACGCCAATTGATGCATGTTAAGGTCAAAGGTTGAGGGCAAGGTCGAGCAAAAGGTGGAGAAATACGGTAAGCTTGCTGTGGTAGAGATCTGTGCTCTACTGAGTGTCCATCTAGTTGATAATAGAATTATATAAAAAAACATTAATCAAAATAAAGGTTCAGAACCAAACCGAAATATAATGAATTTGCTTGTGTTATAATTCATTTACATTATACCTCTTAAACAATGAAAAACAACAAACAATAAATTAACCAATCTCCTTTTACAATGATACAAATGGAGAAAACAACAACAAGTTTTATTGCTTAGCTTATTTGTACACAACAAGGCGTTGTTCGTTTAGACTCTAAACTTTAGAGGATGAATCATGCTTATATAGAATGAGGAAAGAGGAAAGCGACCTAAGCTTGACTTTTGTGGGCGGGGCTTCATTGTCCATAAACCTTATGCATTTGTAACTGACTCCACCCCTTCGAACCGTTTGAGAAGCAGCTTCAAGTACCGGGTTCGACAACCTGGTTTGACAACCAGGTTCGACGAACCGTTCGAACGTGTACAGCCCGCTTCAGTCTCCTCTTTGTCTACTCTTCCTCTTACTTCAGTTCATCTCTTGAAGAGGAGTGATATGATGCATCCTGAGTGATTTGAATTTATTTGGATGTAATTGATAAAGTCATCAATACAACACATTATTATTATTATTATTATTATTATTATTATTATTATTATTATTATTATTATTATTATTATAAAGCTTTACTGATCATGGTGATACACAAACCCTTTCACCAGGTTGATATATATATATATATATATATATATATATATATATATATATATATATATATATTATATATATGTATATATATATATATATATATATATATATATATATATATATATATATATATATATATATATATATATATATACATATATATAGTATGTGTGTGCAAGTGTGAGTTTTTGTGGGCCTGAGCGTGCGTATGTGCGTATATCTGTGCTCGCGTGTGTGAAATTGCCATGCATTTCTTTTTCCCGGAAAGAGTTTTACCAACGAGGCGTCAAATTTCCTTTCAACATCCTATTAAACATCAATTGCATTGATTCCTTCCTGTTATACTGCCTCTAAAATTCGCTTGGTTAAAGTTCCTACCAGAGAAGTTATTGAAATTTCTTCAGGTGAATTCAGTGAGTTTATAAATGTTCAAGTTTTAAAGGTTTAAAGTTTCTCATGAATGATAGAGACAGGGGGATAGTGAAAATGCCCTAGCAGGACAATATCCTAGAATAAAGTTTATTACCTCCGCCAATGAAGTTGGGAGCAGGTTATGTTTTCACCCATGTTTGAGTGCTTGTTTTTGTGTGTGTGTTTGTTTGTGCACAGCTTCCTGACCACAACTTTAATCGCAGATTAATGAAACTTGCAGAGATTAACTGTCATGCAAAATACTAGAAATTATTAAATTCTGGAAGGTCAAAATCAAAGGTTAAGGTCACGGTCGAGCAAAATGTCCAATTCACGTAAACAGCTATAAGTTTGGACATTGATTTCAAAAAGACTTCAAACTTGGTTCATATTTGAGTGTATGAAAATCCACGCCTATTAATACATATCAAGCTCAAAGGTCAAGGTCTATGAGGCCTGTAATGTATCTTTAAGATCTCAGTTTACTTTTATCTTAATTTGATTTTCGAACATTTTGCAAATATATATTCGGATTTAATTCTGCAGAAACAAGTTTATATCCATATAGAATAATATCTATTTCTGAATTTATTACATCTTTATTTGTGGCTAAATGGTACCGTCACTGTCATACAAGTATCCTAGACCAGGGTTCGATTCCAGGCTGGCCAGATGCTATTATCTTTGAGGGGTTTTGGCTTGGGACTCTGATCCCGAGGTCGGTAAGAGAATCCGAACAGTAATATATCAAGGTATATGGCTTATTTGAATACCCCATACTATATGTAAAGTTGTTATTTTTGTGGGGATAGGCTAATAGGACAGGAGATTCGAATGCATGAACTGCAACTACTTGTGGATGATAATTTAGGCTATATTAGTAAGATCAAGTAACCATGCCTATTGGAAACGTCTTTCATTGACGTTCTGTTAGACTGGGGTTCGAGACACAATCAAGCTCCATCTTTTCTTGTTGAGTCTGTAACCTCACCATCCTTGTGAGCTATAGTAAATGGAGTATTTGGGGGAGCCTATAGGTCTACCTGCTGAGTCATCAGCAGCCATTGACTGGCCTTCCCTGGTCCTAGCTTGGTTGAAAAGGGGCTTGGGCGTTCAGCATAGGTATATATGGTCAGTCTCTAGGGCATTGTCACTATTTCTTCCCTCTCCATTTATTAGTGACCTTAAAAACCTTTGAAAAAACAACACCATCTTCATCAAAATTGAATAACTCATATGAGTAGATGTTTGAAACAAACACTAATGTAGTATTGCTTATCAAGTCAAATTCAGTCCACTGGATGCTGGAACGCCTGAGGTCAAATCCTGAACAAAACAAGTACCCTGTTCTTGAGCAATGACTTACACGCAACAAAAACAGGTTATTGAGCAACCGAGTGAAGTTGAAATATGCAGGATTATAGTTTTCGTGCTCTATCAATTTCTTTATTTTTATGGAAATCAACAGCTTGTCTCTATTAATATGTTAGTTATTATTATTATTATTATTATTATTATTATTATTATTATTATTATATTATTATTATTATTATTATTATTTTTATTATTATTTTCATTATTTTCATTATTTTCATTATTATTGTTTTGTTGTTGTTGTTGTTGTTGTTGTTGTCGTTGCTGTTATTATTATTATTATTATTATTATTGTTATTATTATCATTATTATTAGGCTTATAGCATCCCGCTTTACCAACTATGGTTGTAGCTTAGTTATAATAATAATAATAATAATAATAATAATAATAATAATAAAATAATGATAATAATAATAATAAAAAACATGCATTTCTTACCTTTTTTTTTTGTTTTCGCTGATATAGAAATTAAAGTTGTATTTCTTACTATAATCTCCTTACAAATATCTTATTTCAGTGGATTTATCATAGGTATTTCATATTTATTTCATGCATGTGTGCACCAACTTATCTCATTATTGGTTTAGTTTTACTTCAAATTATCTTGCAGATATTATTTTTCTTTAAAATTGGTTTGAAAGTCAATACTCTTTGAACACTTTGCAACTGACACTTCTTTATATCAAAACCATTATTTACCTTGGCTGTCTTATCCCAATGTTAGAGAGAGAGAGAGAGAGAGAGAGAGAGAGAGAGAGAGAGAGAGAGAGAGAGAGAGAGAGAGAGAGAGATTATTTTACCATTTTCATTGTCATCACATCTATCAATTTTTATATCACTATTTTTATTATTACTAATATCATCATTAATGCTATGATTATTGCTATTATTTTTGTTATTATTAGTTTTATTATTATTATCTGAGTGTTTTTAGTAAATTACTCAATAATTAATGATGCCAGGATGCCATAGAATTTTCAATCAACCAATCAATGATTGATAATTTAAAGTTATATCGTTATGTCTATTATTTCAGGACATTTACTGAGACATTTTCATCCCTCATTTTATAACCCAACAATTGAACAAGACTGAATAGTCTAAGGATCAACGGATAAAACATTTTAAACATTTACAGTCAATAGATAAAAAAAAATATGTCAATGTAAAACTAAAAATAGCCGTAATGTTTCCAAGGATAGTGGACCTAATACAAGGGCTGCCACTTCTAATTCCCTAAAGGAAGATGAAGTAGAGTAAATACCTTACAGAAAATGCTTTCTTGTTAGATCAAGATAATATATCTTAAAAAAAGGAATTATTATGTTTGGATATAGGGTCCTATTTATCATCTATTTGTTTATTATGACGTAAATCATCCAATGTTTATGTTGGACATCCTGGATCCCATTTGACAAAGACGTCACCTTCATCAGTAATACCAGAACTGACATTTAAAAATTCCTTTAAACTTTCAATTAAAACTTAATATAAGTCATGGTTGCGTTTTAGTGCTTGAAGAATAATAATTCATTTCTAGAATACGAGACATATATTTGTTGAGGCATTTTTTATTACGGTTTTATGAAAGTATTACACGATAGTTTTTTTTTTACATGAAATAAATCCAGACCACCATCAATTCTTTCAATTATGATAATTTGTTGATATCTTTTACAGAATCATAACTATAATTTCACAATCTTGAGGTCTATCATCAGTTTTTTAAACTAAGAGAAATACGTCTCATCAAATATCCGAATTTAAAAGGAAAATGTTGTTTAAAACAAAAGGTTACTTACTTATCAGGATAGCCAACCTCAACAAATCCAAGATGCGTTAAGATAAAACAGTAGTTCTTACAATACTTATACAAATTGAAAAGCAAAATAAAATAAAATTAGAATTCCACTTTAATCATGTTTAAGATAATGTCAGCATCCTGGACAATTAAAGCCATGTTTATAATGTTCTTGGTTTCGTCTACAGTTGGTACCTTGATAGAATTCCTTTAAGATACACTGGCATCTGCTTATCGTTCTTTTAGATGAAAGAGTTTGTTAATAATTGCACGTCCTCACCACAGCCTTTAGTAATAAGCTCTCTTCTTATAAGAACTTTAAAGCCACTTTTAATTATATAAACTAGACGTGGACAAACTCTGTTTATTATTTGAAATTTTGACATTATAAAAAGCTAAAAGAATCTAATGTTTACATCCCTCCCCATTGGGGATTTAAGGGAGACAAACCTTTCGACTTTTTCAGAAGAGGAATTATGCTAAATATTCTGTTTATGAGCATTTTAGCAAGATGGTGAAATGGTAATCGATAAATATACATACTTTCCATTAATATATTATCCAATTAACAATTTATTCTTCATTATAGAATATTCTCTATACTTAAAACATTGGTAATTCTGATCGCCCCCTTGCTATGCCAGTCCAATTTACCCGAACTATATTTCAGAATACCCTATAAGATTTCTTATATCTCTCATTATACTTATAATTTTGATATTTCTATCATATATATTATCCTAATTTAGTATATGCATGCTCATACATGTGTATGCAAGTTTTGTGAAGCATTTTCAAAGAAATAATGCTATAGTTTTTTTAATGATTGAATTTTCACATTAGTTCTAAAGATACCAATAGATGGCATCAATGAGGGTTTTTGAGAGTAAAATTCTGGTAAAATCTAGTTTTGAGGAACATTTTGGGGCAGTGCTTCTCGATGGACTTAGCCAATCGGAACACGCCATTCGGGTGAACTATTGCCTTGGCCAATGGGAACACGGCATTCGGGTGAACTGTTAGCGAATAGTGGTTTGGTAATTCGATTACCGAAAAGAGTAAAGGATAATTCGGCAAATGACATAGTTAAATCTTAGTTCTTATGGAATGGAAATACTTTAAATATTTAAGTTTATTGCATAAGTTTTTAGAATTATTCAAAATTGACAGAAACTCGGGCAATGAAAAAAAAAAAAAAAAGGACTAATAAAAAATAAAATAAAAAATTACAGCAGCCGAACTCTTTAAGGTAAGTCCATCTATACTGAAGCTTCTTTATATGTTACATTGATTAATTAAATTTTTTCTTAACAGTTTTATCAGCAGAAATTAATCACCAGTGTTTTCAAATTATCATATGGTTAGTTTAGATTAGTTTTAATGCAAAAATGAAAAATGAAATTTTTATTTGTTATGATTTTTAGTCAGAAATATATTTCTAATGTTTTGATATTTTAATCATTTGACCCTATGTTGTCTTTTTTATTCAAATAGATATTTTGGCTTAAGATTTAAAATATATTGAAACCAGGTAATATATGTTTTAATGGAATGAATAATTTTGGATTATATATATATATAAATATTTATATATAATTTTATATATATATATATATATATATATATATATATATATATATATATATATATAAATATATAAATTTATATATATATATATATACATATATATATATATATATATATATATATATATATATATATATATATATATATATATATATATATATATATATATATGTAAATATCACCCACAAATGGCATTTAATACCGAATTCTATCTTGGGAATACATATCCAATTGGAATTCATTTTATGGTAACAGCTATCTCTCTTGATAGCTCACTCGGTAGAGACACTGCAGGCATGGTTTCCAGCCGAACAGGTGGGGGTTCGAATCTCCACCCAGCCAGAAGCTGTTACCATAAAATGAATTCCAAGTGGATATATATTCTCAAGATAGAATTCGGTATTATATGCCATTCGTGGGTGATATTTACATTGATTGAAATCACGTGTGCTTGTGATATATGTTCATATATATATATGTATATATATAAATATATAATTATATATATATATATATATATATATATATATATATATATATATATATATGCATCTACATGCATATATAGGCCTACATATGAATAATTTTGAATAAATTTGGATTATGAATATATATATATATATATATATATATATATATATATATATATATATATATATATATATATATATATATATATATATATATATATATATATACAGCATATGCATATATATGCATATATACATATAAATACATACATACATGTATGTATATATTTATGTATGTATGTATGTATTTGCATTTATTTTTCGTCTATTGGGTTCATACAAATCTAAATATCCCAGAATAAGAATAATCTAAATATATGTATATATATATATATATATATATATATATATATATATATATATATATATATATATATATATCCACACACTTGCTCTATTATATAATGGAGGTTATATAGGGGATATAATGTTGAAATATGTTTAGAGTATGTTTATTTTATTCCTTTTTGTGGCTGACAGCTATCTTAAATATAGAAAAAGGCTCAATATCATCCGTTTGGCCTCAATCAGATGTAGACTTGGATTTAAAGGCCGCTCATGAATGGCAGAGGCAAGGGACAGTGACAATCCCCTAGCAGGACAATCCTCTTAGAGACTGACCATACATGATCAGCGCCCAAGCGCCCTCTCCACCCAAGCTAGAACCAAAGAGGGCCAGGCAATGGCTGATGATGACTCAGCAGGTAGACCTATAGGCTCCACAAAAAACATATCCTTAGCTTATACGGATAGTGATATTGTAGACACTACTAGAAACTATCGAGTTTTAGCATGACTCGATCTCCCGTCCAACAGAATGCTAGGCAGGGACGCTTCCACTAGGCCACTACAACCACTAAAATGTACCTAGTAAATTCACTAGTTCAGTTATAAAATCTCACATATATCTTCAAGCCAAGTTGTTCTTTGTCATCTCCCAGACTATAGTCTTTTTGCAATTGCTTGGTCCTAGCTAAGGTGGAGAGGGGGCTTGGGCGCTGATCATATATATATATGGTCAGTCTCTAGGGCAATGTCCTACTCCATAGGAGAATGGCACTGTCCCTTGCCCTTTCCATTCAAGAGTGGCCTTTAAACCTTTAAACCTTTAAGGAATTGTCACTGTCCTTGACCTCTGCCATTCATGACAGACCATTAAACATTTAATCCTTTAATATCTTTAATAAATCATTTATATATGAAAGATTTATTTTAATGTCGCTACTGTTCTCAAAATATTTTTTTCTTGTAGTTTGTTTCCTCATTTCCTTTCTTCACTAGGCTATTTTCCCTGTTGGAGCCATTTTGCTTATAACATCCTGCTTTTCCAACTAGGGTTGTAACTTAGAAAGTAATAATAACAAAAATATGCTCCATAAATCCTTAAAGGAACTGAAACCCAACTCTTGCAACATTCTTAGATCAAGTATTTTGTAAATATTGCACGATCTAATCTGTGCAACCCGAAGCTCTTGTGTTTGAAGGCATTATAATATAGACACGCCTCGCGTCGACAGTCAAAGGAGGCAATCAAGTAACATCCTCAGGCTAGTGGTCACCTACTAAATCCATGTCCTTGGCTGTCCACCCTTTTTTATCTTCTCGTCTATTTTTTTCTCTTCCAAACATCAGACCTTCTTCTTGTTCCTCTTTGCCCTGGAGCCAGTCCTGAATACCAAAGAGCTTGTTCTGGTTTTAGCTACAGAGATGGATAGCTGAGTGTCATCAGCTTAGGCTTTTGAGCTCGCGAGCTAGGAAAAAAATATTGGTAGCCCTAATTCCTGACGAGGTTTTTTTTTTTAAGGATTTGAAAGGGGGAATCCTATTTGGAGCTTAATGGACTTTATCCTGTGGGATTCACTATGGTATTTATGGAGTTTGTTTTATTATCACCGTCACCGTAGTTGAAAGGAGGTTATGTTTTCGCCACTGTTTGTGCGTTTGTCTGTATAAGTATGTTTGTAAACAGCTTCCTGACCACAATTTTAATCGTAAGGTAATGATACCTATAGGTATTAACTGGTATGTAAAAAACTGGAAAGGATAAAATTGTGGAAGGTCAAGGTCAAAGGTCAAGTAAGATGTCCAATTCACGTAATCAGCCATAAGTTTGGACATCGTTGTCACAAACACTTTAAAATTGATTTGAATTTGAGCGCTTGAAAATCCACGTCAATTAATACATGTTAAGGTCAAAGGTTAAGGTCAAGGTCGAGCAAAAGGTTGAGAGAAAAGCTGCCGCGGTGGAGGTCTGTGCACTACTGAGTGCCCCTCTAGTTATTTTAGGATTATGTCATAACATGAGTTAAATGTTTGTTTCATGAATTGTTGTTGAGAAGAGTAGTTATTCATATAAGAAATCTATTTACATAAAGAAACCATTTTACTATATATATAAAGGTTTAAATTATCCACTTTTCACAAATCAAATTTATACTCAATTATATTTGTCCTTGTAGATTTCTCATAAAAAATTTTCAGCCTTTTTGAAAATATACTAATTTAAAAGGATAAACTTAGTGGAGAGTTGAAAATAAAACTGTTTTTTTGGGGTGCTGTTTATATAATTAATTTTATTGGTATTAATAACAGTAGTTAGATTTGCTCTCAGGAATCAAATATATAGTTCCTGTAATTAACTAAATTCCCATTATGTTTCCTATTGCAATATTAACTGTCTAAACTTTCATAAACATATCTTCGAATCTGACCAGAAACTGAATCAAAATATATATTTTTCTCTCTCGATAAAAAAACTCATTGACTTTATCATTTCAAATCAATATCAAGGCTTGAAAATATAAGTTTGATTAAAAAAGATTAAACATATACTATTGATTTGAAAGAAGAGAATTTTTAAGACATTTACAGCCACAAAATTGGGCTCGTAGACAAACTCAATACTTCCAGTAGTTTATGGGGGACAGGAGGACACTAAACCTTTTGCCAGATAAAACTTGTGGTTGGAAAATGAGAATCACTTTCTCTAGAGAGCTTTCAGTACCATTCATATACCATTATTATTATTATTATTATTATTATTATTATTATTATTATTATTATTATTATTGTCTCAGCTACAGCCCTAGTTGGAAAAGCAAGATGCTATAAGGCCAAGGGCCCCAACAGGGAAAAATAGCCCAGAGAGGAAAGGAAATATGGAAATAGATAAAAGATATGAGAAATGATATTGTCGTGATTTGACTATTGAGCAGTTCTATAACCTTGTGAAATAATAATAATAATAATAATAATAATAATAATAATAATAATTGTATGGCTTCTACATAAATGAACATTCTAAATAAATAAACATGGTTCAGCTAGTATAGACGAAATGTGTTTTATAAATAATGTAAAAAAAAAATCATATTATTTTATGCTCTGAAAGAACAATCCAAAAGATTATTCAAATGAACTGCACACATCATTCACTTCCTAATAATACCTTTGTGTCTCGACTTACAAAAGTAATTGAACCGTGATGAGAAAGGTGTCTATATCTTACTTTACAGGCGTGGAATAGTTGAAGAGAAAGTTAATGATAAGGTAAGGCGAATTAAGTAGCATTAGGGAGTTTAATATGGAGGTGAAAAGGAGTAAACATTAAAATATTAAATCGTATAAACTCTCATTTATCCAAGGTATGTGTTCATGTTCAATCCAATACATAATGATTACGAAAGATTTCTTTTGCATAATTACATACTCTGCTTCTTTCAATGTGTTACCCCCATTATGTTTATGGGTCAAAAGGAATCATTAGAAGCTGTAGAAGAGTATATTTATTAGCCACTTCCTCATTCAAACTCATCCAGCAACGTTGTGATGAGATATTCGTGGCTTGATATGTCTTTAAATGGCTCTCCCAAAATTGCTTATTAGAATGATTAACCTCGATTTCTGTCATAATTGGCTGATTATCCCATCTGGGCTGTTATCAGTTATGGATTGAAAGGGTATATTTCTACACCATGTATCTATCCATCGCTCTTCTTAGCTAATGATTCACAGTTCATGTAACCAAAAAAAAAAAAAAAAAAAAAAAAAAAAAAAAAAAAAAAAAAAATCAATGATTCAGCAATATCTGAAGTGCCAGAATTATCATTATTATAGCTTGCTGAGTTACAACCCTAGTTGGGAAAGCAAGATGCTGTACTCCCAAGGGGCCCAACAGGGAAAATAGCCCAGTGAGGAAAGGAAAAAAAGGAAATAAACTACCTACAAGAGAAGTAATTACGGTCTCTTTATGCCTGTCTATACCTACAAATTTTCTTAGTTCGTCATTCCATTGTCTTCTCTTCCTGTCCTGCTTCTTTTGTAATCTCTAGGGACCCATTCTTTTATAAGTATATATATATATATATATATATATATATATATATATATAAATATACATATATACTCGTATATATATATATATATATATATATATATATATATATATATATATATATATATATATATATATATATATATATATATATATATATATATATACTTATAACAGAATGGGTCCCTAGAGATTACAAAAGAAGCAGGAAAGGAAGCGAAGACGATGTAATGACGGACTAAGAAAATTTGTAGGTATAAAGTGGCATAGAGAGACCGTAAAGAGACGTGAGTAGAGGGACAAGTCTGAGGTCTTTGTCCTGCAGTGGACTAGTTATTGTTGATGATGATGATGATGAAGGATATTTCCTTTCCTAACTGGCTTATTTTTCCTTGTTGGAGCCCTTGGGCTTATAGCTTCTTGCTTTTCCAACTAGGGTTGTAGCTTGGCTAGTGATAATAATAATATACATATATACATAAATGTGCATAAGAGAGAGAGAGAGAGAGAGAGAGAGAGAGAGAGAGAGAGAGAGAGAGAGAGAGAGAGAGAGAGAGAGAGAGAGAGAGAGAGAGAGAGTGTTTAATAAACTTCTTCACCAATAATAATCTCATTTTGACTTTTCCATACAACTCTAATTACAAAATATAAAATTTCTCTGAACATTAAATCCAAATTGAAAGACTGAACTCTAAAGTAGATTATTATCATTTTCATTGGAGTTAATATTTTTTTTTTTTTTAGGAATATATTAGTCCACAATCACAGTCCTAAGAGCTTGAAGGTGATTAGCATCACGTGATGGGTTTAGAGAGAGAGAGAGAGAGAGAGAGAGAGAGAGAGAGAGAGAGAGTCGTAAAAAGTGGTTCTTAGGGGTCCAATTCAAGGTCATACGATACTGGTTGAGAACTATTGTCTTCCTTTCTTATCTTTTATTGGTTTAAACATTCGAATAATAAATACTGAAGCTACCAATATGAATTTTGATTCAAGAAAACATTATTTTTTATTAAATGTTCATTATTATTTATTATAATAGAGGTATTAAAAGAAAATTCCTTATGAAATCTATAGAGATACGTTGTAAGACAATGTCTATATATCTTTAATTTTCATATGCATTGAATTAAAAGAAAATTCCTAAAAAACAATAAAAATTCTTGCTAATAAAATTTTTATATATCCTTATTTTTCATATAGAGTGGATTAAAGGAAAATTCCTTAAGAAAATAATAAAAATGCTTGCTAAGAAAATATCTTTATATTTTATATATCATATGTAATGAATTAAAAGAAAATTCCTAAGGAAAACATTTTAAATTACGTGCTAAGAAAATATCCATATATTTCTAATTATTATATATAATGAATGAACAGAATTCCTTCAGAAAACAATAGAAATAATTTCTAGGAAAATATTCCTATATTCTTATATATCATATATAAATATTAAAAGGAATACCTTAAGAAAACAAGTAAACATATCTGTTAATAAAATATAAATATACTTTTAGATTTCATATATACATATTAAAAGAAATACTTTGAGAGAGCTATGAAAATAATTTCTAAGAAAATATAAGAAATTATCTAAAAAAAACAATAAGAATATTTTTTGTTTATCTCAGCACCAGAAGCCAGAGGCCTTCCTGAAACAATTAGAAGAATAAATGCTACTCAGGCCTAAAGATGTTCATTTGCATATGGAGGCCTACTGGAGGCCTATGTCCACATGCTTATTTTTTTTTTCCTTTCTTTCTTTTTTTTTGTGTGTCCTAATGTACCTCTGTCCGTCACTGTCCCTTTATCAAGGACATATCAAGTGGAATCCTCATTATCATCTTTATAGTTTAATGTTCCTCTTCTTTTGGGACTTTTTATAAGAGCGAGTTCTTCTTTGGTGTATCGGATAGTCTACTCTTTTACATTATCAATTTCTTTCTGTTATAGGAATTATTATTATTATCATTATTATTATTAACTTGCTAAGCTACAACCCTAGTTGGAAAAGCAGGATGCCACAAGCCCAGGTGCCCCAACAGGGAAAATAGCTCAGTGAGGAAAGGAAATCAAGAAAAATGAAATATTTTAAGAAGAGCGATGAGATTATAATAGATATCTCCTATATAAACTATAAAAACTTTAACAAATCAAGAGGAAGAGGAACAAGATAGAACAGTGTGCCCAAGTGTACCCTCAAGCAAGAGAACTCTAACCCAAAAGACAGTGGAAGATTAGGGAACAACGGTATGATTTTGGAGTGTCCTTCTCCTAGAAGAGCTGCTTACCAGAGTGAAAGAGTCTCTTCTACCCTTACAAAGAGAAAGGTTGCCATTGAACTCATCATCATTATCTCCTCCTACGCCTATTGACACAAAGGACCTCGGTTAGATTTCACCAGTCGTCTCTGTCTTGAGCTTTTAATTCAATACTTCTCCATTCATCATCTCCTACTTCGCGCTTTATAGTCCTAAGCCATGTAGTCCTGGGTCCTCCAATCCTTCTAGTGCTTTGTGGTGCCCAGTTAAACGTTTGGTGAACTAATCTCTCTTGGGGAGTGCGAAGAGCAAGCCTAAAACATCTCCATCTACCCCTCATCATGATCTCTTCCACATATGGTACTCGAGTAATCTCTCTTATTGTTTCATTTCTAATCCTGTCCTGAGAGAGAGAGAATTATAGGTATTATATTGAAAAAATATATGGACTCATAAATGGAAATTCTTTCCCATTCTTTCATTATATCCTTTTTTTCTCTCATTTTTCTACCAAAAAATCATTTATATATATATATCTATGAAGGTGAAATAACTCCTCTATACCTTGATAACAATTTCAAATTTAGGTACATAGACTAAAGTAGATAAGAAAATCTATTATAATTATTGTAATATTTTACATTGTAATAACGACAACTATCTTTTTCTACAAATGGCACTATTATTATTATTATTATCATTATTATTATTATTATTATTATTATTATTATTATTATTATTATTATTATTATTATTATTATTATTATATTCTATCTAATTTATCTTCTTGTTTTGTTAAAAAATTTATAGTTTATATAGGAAATATTTATTTTAATGTTGTTACTGTTCTTAAAATATTTAATTCTTCCTTGTTTACTTTCCTCACAGGGCTTTTATTCCTACTGGGGCCCCTGGGCTTATAGCAACCTTCTTTTCCAACTAGGGTTGTAGCTTAGCAAGTAATGATAATAATTATATTATTATTATTATTATTATTATTATTATTATTATTATTATTATTATTATTATTATTATTATTATTATTATATTCTATCTAATTTATCTTCTTGTTTTGTTAAAAAATTTATAGTTTATATCGGAAATATTTATTTTAATGTTGTTACTGTTCTTAAAATATTTAATTCTTCCTTGTTTACTTTCCTCACAGGGCTTTTATTCCTACTGGGGCCCCTGGGCTTATAGCAACCTTCTTTTCCAACTAGGGTTGTAGCTTAGCAAGTAATGATAATAATGATATTATTATTATTATTATTATTATTATTTTTATTATTATTATTATTATTATTTTTATTATTATTATTATTATAATTATTGTTATTATTATTATTATATTCTATCTAATTTCTCTTCTTGTTTTGTTAAAAATTTCATAGTTTATATAGGAAATATTTATTTTAATGTTACTATTCTTAAAATATTCAATTCTTACTTGTTTACTTTCCTCACAGGGCTATTTTCCCTGTTGGGGCCCCTGGGCTTATAGCAACCTTATTTTCCAACTAGGGTTGTAGCTTAGCAAGTAATGATATTATTATTATTATAATTATTATTATTATTATTATTATTATTATTATTATTATTATTATTATTATTATTATTATTATTATTATTATTATTATTATTATTATTAGCATCACTGGTAATTTTCTTCAATCAAAAACTTATTTTTTGAACAGATACTTCTTTGCATTTATTCTGGTCATCAGGAAAACATTGATAATTCTGTTTTCCCATCTGCTTGAGCTCTAATGTGAGAGAGTGAATTAGCTGGATAGTCAGAACATAACGACAACTTCGCAGGAATTACTATATTGACGAACAATATGAATCATTAAGTAATTTCAAAAACCACCTTTATGTAATCAGCAGTAAACTTGTACATACCCTCTTGCTTGAGGGTACACTTGGGCACACTATTCTATCTTATTTCTCTTCTCTTGTTTTGTTAAGTTTTTATAGTTTATATAGAAAGTATTTATCTTAATATTGTCACTGTTCTTAAAATATTCTATTCTCCCTTGTTTCCTTTCCTCACAGGGCTATTTTCCCTGATGGGGCCCCTGGGCTTAAAACAACCTTCTTTTCCAACTAGGGTTGTAGCTTAGCAAATAATAATAATAATAATATTAATAATGATAATAATAATAATAATAATAATAATAATAATAATGATAATAATAATAATAATTACCTGTTTAAAGGTTTAAAGGTCGCTCATGAAATGCAGAGGTAAGGGACAATGACAATGCCCTAGCAGGACAATACCCCATAGACTGACCCAATATACATATAATTAGCGCCCAAGCCCGTCTCCACCCAAGTTAGCACCAGGAAGGGTAAGGCAATGGCTATAGATGACCCAGCAGGTAGACCTATAGGTTCAGCTCACAAGGATAGAAAGGTTTGATCACATTCAACAATTAAAACTCCTTAGAAACTAAACCTCTCTCTCTCTCTCTCTCTCTCTCTCTCTCTCTCTCTCTCTCTCTCTCTCTCTCTCTCTCTCTCTCTCTCTCTCTCTCCGATTAGTGATATGACTCCAGATATAGGATTTACTCGTATTTACTTATCCGTTTTCGAATTTTTAATGATGTCACAAGGGTTATTTTAACCTATTCAAAAGGTATTATTATTATTATTATTATTATTATTATTATTATTATTATTATTATTATTATTATTATTATTACTTGATAAGCTACAACCCTAGTTGGAAAAGCAGGATGCTATAAGCCCAAGGGCTTCAATAAGGAAAATAGCCTAGTGAGGAAAAGAAATAAGAAACTAAAATATAAGAGAAATTTAAGACCAATAATAACATTAAAATAAATCTTTCATATACAAACTATAAAAACTTTAAAATAACAGGAGGAAGAGAAATAAGATTGAATAGTGTGCACGAGTGTACTCTCAAGCAAGAGATCTCTAACCCAAGACAATTGGAAGTCCATGGTACAGAGGCTATGGCACTACCCAAGACATTCGTAAAAACATTAACTGGTCAAAAGATAGACAGAAAATTATGATAATGATAAGCTTGAAAGATACATGATAATAATAATAATAATAATAATAATAATAATAATAATAATAATAATAATAATAATAATAATAATAATAATAATAATAATAATAATTTTAATATGATGAAGTGTTCTTCGGAATTTCAATCAAACATTCCATATCAAATGGAAAAATGGATCTTAAACTGAAGAAGATAAATGATAAATCCAAAATCCATATTGTACTATAAGAAAAAAAAAGTTCATTTGATAAACAAAAAAGCCATTTAGTCTATGAACAAACCTACTAAGAAATTACAATAAGCAATATTCCGATAGATGTCTCCAGGCTGAAAAAAGAAACACTGATAAAAAAAAACATTAAAAAAACATAATAAAAACAACAGGAGTAAAAAATGGATTAGAGATCCGCCTATAGACCCAGACAGTTGCTCAGACGATGTAGCCTTTAAGCCTATTAAACTGGCGCCTGGTTCTGTAAGCAATGTCGGCCTTCAACACTATTTCGAAACCCTTTTTTTTTTACCCTGAACATCCTTCTCTTTGATGTCTCCTAAACAATAAGTGGACGAGGAGGTTCGAGATGCCTCTAGTCCTCTTCTTGAAAGGATTTGTATAGACTGAAAGCCCTTTTCAAATAGATCTGGAACTAGAAATATTAGGACTTATGTTCTGGATTATGTTGGATTCGTTTGGTGTGGAATGACAGCTGTAAAGGGTTGCTAGCAATAAATGCTAGTAATGTCAGTCTTATTTATTCCCAAGTCGTTACTGTCATCCTTCTAAGAATCAGTCCATCCATAGACAGAGAGATTACTACTTTTATCTTTATAATGGTGCTGGCAATAAATGCTTGTAATCTCATAGTTTTATTTATGTTCAACCCGATAGTGTCATCCTGTTTAGAACCAGTCTATAGTCAGTAGTATAACTATTATTATTTCTCTATTGTTCTAGTAATTTTATAGGAGTGTTTATTTCCAAGCTTATAAGGTCATCTAGCTTAGAATCAGGCCTATCTATAAACAGTAAAAATATTATTTAAATTTTTAATATTCCAGATGGTAGAGAACGGATCCAAATAAACAAACTATACTAATTTTTTTTAATGAGACGTATTTGTACCATCTCACAGAGATGCCTTTTTAGCTTGGAATAGTTTCCTACTAGCTGATTGGTTAGAATTATTTTGGCCATCCAATCAGCTATTAGGAAACTTTTCAGGGCTACAAGGGTACCCCTGCGAGTCAGAGGAATGAGGCGGATTTTCACCGACTCGCACCAGTGCCGTTTTAGCTCGGAATAGTTTCCTACTAGCTGGTTGGTTAGAATTATTTTGTCCAATCAATTAGCTATTAGGAAACTTTTCCGAGCTAAAAGGGTACCCCTGCGAGTTAGAGGAATGAGGCGCATTTTCACCGATTCGCACCGGAGCCCTTTTAGCTCGGAATAGTTTCTTTCTAGCTAGTTGGTTAGAATTATTTTGTCCAACCAATCAGCTATAAGGAAACTTTTCTGAGCTAAATGGGCACCCCTGCGAGTCAGTGAAAATGCTCCTCACTAAAAAAAATTGAATATGCTGTGTTTATATGGAACCGTTCTCTACCTACTGAGTATAGTCCCCTGTTACCTCCCATACCATCTTCTTCATCGTGATCTATCTCTCCCCAATTACTAACGTTAAACATTACATTACTTCCAATATAACTCCGAGACAAACACCCTTCAGCTCGTAAGGGTTAAATGCTCCTCGAAGAGACTCCACGTAATTAAATGCGTTCTATTTCTCCCAGGTATCTTGTTGGAAGATAAGGTATCAATTTATCGGTGTCTGTGACACCATTCCTGGCGCCATTTCCGACGACCCTTCGTCCAAGCACAAGACTTCTCGTCTGGTGTTTCGTTTCTTCTTCCTCCTTCGATGAAGTAGATGTTATGCTGGAATTAAATTAGGATTAATAATTGATTTATGAGAATTTGATTCATAATAGATTAATTAATTCGTCTATGAATGGTTTATGTTTGAAAAGTGAAGTTCTGGAACTAAATATTTTTTATTTCTTCCTCATTAGTCTTTTTATTTTATATGAAGATCCTATCTAGTTTTTAAATCTTACTTCACACAGCCACAGGTTTAAAGGTTTAAATGTCGCTCATGATTAGCAGAGGCAAAGAACAGTGATATTACCTTATCAAGCAGGACAATGCCCTAGAGACTGACCATATTAAATATGATCAGCTAGGACCAGGGAGGCCAGGCAATGGCTGATGATGACTCAGTAGATAGACCTATAGGCTCCTCCAAACCCAAATCCCTAGCTTACAAGGACGTTGAGGTTGCAGCGACCAAAGGAACTAGCGAGTTTGAGCGGGACTCGAACCCCAGTCTGGCAATCACCAGGCAAGGAAGCTGTCACCAGGCCACCAATAGTTTCAATGTTCTCTGATGTTTCTTATACACGCTTTTATTATCTTTACATTTATATAACCGAGCAAGTTATTTTCTCATCCATTTATGTTGAATTTTTCCCACATCTAGAGATACCTCACACATCCTGGACAGCCACAAAAGCACATTGCTACTTCAATTTTCTTATTTCATCAGTAATCATTTCTATAAGGTTTCTCTGCCATAAACTAACACTTTTATTTTATGCAATTCTCAGAGAAGTCTCTCATCTATGAATGTGGCAACGTCCCTGCCTGGTGAACGACAGACAGGGGTTCGAGTCCCACTCAAACTCGTTTGCTACTTTGGTCAATGCAACCTCACCATCCTTGTGAGCTACGGATAGGGGGTTTGGGTGAGCCCTTAGGTTTCTCTGCCATTGCTAGACCATCCTTGGACCTGGCTTGGGTGGAGAGGGGGTTTGGGAGCTGATCATATGTATATATGGTCAGTCTCTAGGGCATTGTCCTGCTTGTTAGGGCAATGTCAATGTCCCTTGCCTCTGCCATTCATGAGTGGTCTTTAAACCTTTAAATACTAACAAAATTCACCATTGATTGCATATATTCCAATAGTATATTTTCACTTACATGTTTTAGTCTAATATTGATATTTTTTCTTTTATTATTTATTTTTTTTTTTTTTGTACAGAAACTTGAGTTCATACTGAAATTTTATACTTGTGTTCGCTTTTTTTCTAATCTTTACCCTTTTTTCTCTTATAATTTCTCCAATTTTATTTTCTAAAATCTAACTACCCTTTAAATATTTTCTTATTTTCTCATCCTACCATTTATCTATTTTCTTCCTTATTCCTATATTCTATAACATATAGAAAACTCTTTTCATTTCATATTTCGTGTTCTTTTATACTTACTAACATCTCTAAATCCACTGTTCTTATTTATATTTATAGCCTCATTTATAAACTCTTCTCTCCCACTATTATTTGATATACTTTAACTCATCTTTAACTACCACATCTATAAAAAGAAATATTCTTCTCTCTTTACCTACCTGAATCTAGCTAACACTTATTATTTTCTTTCTAGTTAAGTGTAGTTGTTAGTAATTCCTCTTACAAGCTAATCATTTCAAACAATATATATATATATATTAAATATGTACATATTATATATATATATATATATATATATATATATATATATATACATATATATATATATATATATATATATATATATATATATATATGTATATGATTTATATATATATACATATATGTTATATACGTATATATTTGTGTAAATATATATACACATATGTGTGTATATTTATTTATTCACATACATATACATATATCTGTTAATACAAACACACACACACATATATATATACACATATATATATATATATGTATATATATATATATATATATATATATTTGTATATATGTGTGTGTTTGTATGTCAAAATCACCTAATAACTCACAGACCCTCAAATGCAATACGATATGCAAATAATCATTATTTTAACAATATCTACATCAATTTGGTAAGTCATGAAGCATGTAATTAAATCCAAAATGCTAACATTAATCAAGATAATCCTTGCAGTCATTGTCCATGGAGAAATCTAATCTCTGCTAAACAATGCAACGCAATATGAATAATTACAGTTTTGCAACCTCTGCAACTTTTGAATGAATAATCACCTATAATTACCCAGTACTTCATTTTCTGGAAGACAATGAAGCCAACCAACCCAAGAATGATTTGTTGTCTGGGCAATCTATCCGATGCCGCCACCCAGAGTTTAAATAATATTTAATAGAAGGTATTCATTTCACTGTGGCCTTAGGGAATACCCACTTGAAATAGGAGGCCCATAATCTATCCATTAAATCTGCGAATGTAAAGAATGCAGCCGTTCTTCAATGATAAATATCTCTTGGGGTGAATAGAGAAGAGGTTGGTGCCTTTATTAAATTATGCCTTATCCAGCTTATAAATAGCTTGGGTGACATAATTCCTGGAATCATAAACCTTCATCTTACCTGCAGGTCATTTGTAATG
>NC_090725.1:297412718-297435218 GCF_036898095.1 Palaemon carinicauda | reverse complement strand
GAGATTGTTTCATTGTCATACCATGAATCATGTCCATACAGTAACACTGATCTCACTAAACTGATATATAGTCTGATTTTTATATGTGATTTCAGGTATTTTGATTTCCAAATGTTACTTAACCTCGCCATTGTCTGATTTGCTTTTTTTTCCAATCTTTCACTAAACTTTAATTTTAAAGACCCCGTATTGGAGTTCATAGTTCCTAGCTATTGCAAATGTGGTTTTGCTAGCTGTATTAGATTATATAATATTGTTTTATGACAGTATTTAATTATCCTATTACAATTATTTCCTTTCCTCACTGGGCTATTTTTCCCTGTTGGAGCCCTTGGGCTTATAGAATCTTGCTTTTCCAACTAGGGTTGTAGCTTGGCTAGTAGTAATAATAAAAATAACAATAATAACCATAATAATAATAATGATAATAATAATAATAATAATAATAATAATAATAATACAAACTTTTGATACAATATCTAAGATTTGTTATTTCCTGTGTGTTTGTTTGTATCTTCGATAGTATGTAAATAATTCCAATTTTTTTTCATACTATGAATAAGTAATTCCAACTTTAATCATACTATGAATAAGTAATTCTTAATTTTTTCATACTATGAATTAGTAATTCCAACTTTTTTCTTACTATGAATTAGTAATTCCAAATTCTTTCATACTATGAGTTAGTAATTCCAACTTTTTTCATACTATGAATTAGTAATTCCAACTTTTATCATACTATGAATAAGTAATTCCAACTATTATCATTCTATGAATAAGTAATTCCAACTTTTTTCATTCTATGAATAAGTAATTCCAACTTTTATCATTCTATGAATAAGTAATTCCAACCTTTTTCATACTATGAATTAGTAATTCCAAATTTTTTCATACTCTGAATTAGTAATTCCAACTTTTTTCATACTATGAATTAGTAATTCCAACTTTTTTCATACTATGAATTAGTAATTCCAACTTTTTTCTTACTATGAATTAGTAATTCCAAATTTTTTCATACTCTGAATTAGTAATTCCAACTTTTTTCATACTATGAATAAGTAATTCCAACTTTTATCATTCTATGAATAAGTAATTCCAACCTTTTTCATACTATGAATTAGTAATTCCAAATTTTTTCATACTCTGAATTAGTAATTCCAACTTTTTTCATACTATGAATTAGTAATTCCAACTTTTTTCATACTATGAATTAGTAATTCCAACTTTTTTCTTACTATGAATTAGTAATTCCAAATTTTTTCATACTCTGAATTAGTAATTCCAACTTTTTTCATACTATGAATTAGTAATTCCAACTTTTTTCATACTATGAATTAGTAATTCCAACTTTTTTCATACTATGAGTTAGTAATTCCAACTTTTTTCATACTATGAATAAGTAATTCCAACTTTTTTCATACTATGCATTAGTAATTCCAATTTTTTTCATACTATGAATTAGCAATTCCAACTTTTTTCATACTATGAATAAGTAATTCTAACTTTTAGTATGCTCTAAAGAAGTAATTCCAACTTTTATCATGCTTTAAAGAAGTAATTCTAACTTTTAGCATGCTTTAAAGAAGTAATTCCAACTTTTATTATGCTCTAAAGAAGTAATTCCAACTTTTAGCATGATTTAAAGAAGTAATTCCAACTTTTAGCATGCTTTAAAGAAGTAATTCCAACTTTTATCATGCTTTAAAGAAGTAATTCCAACTTTTAGCATGCTTTAAAGAAGTAATTCCAACTTTTATCATGCTCTAAAGAAGTAATTCCAACTTTTAGCATGATTTAAAGAAGTAATTCCAACTTTTAGCATGCTTTAAAGAAGTAATTCCAACTTTTATCATGCTTTAAAGAAGTAATTCCAACTTTTAGCATGCTTTAAAGAAGTAATTCCAACTTTTATCATGCTCTAAAGAAGTAATTCCAACTTTTATCATGCTCTAAAGAAGTAATTCCAACTTTTAGCATGCTTTAAAGAAGTAATTCCAACTTTTGTCATGCTCTAAAGAAGTAATTCAAACTTTTAGCATGCTTTAAAGAAGTAATTCCAACTTTTATCATGCTTTAAAGAAGTAATTCCAACTTTTATCATGCTTTAAAGAAGTAATTCCAACTTTTATCATGCTCTAAAGAAGTAATTCCAACTTTATCATGCTCTAAAGAAGTAATTCCAAATTTAATCATGCTCTAAAGAAGTAATTCCAACTTTTATCATGCTCTAAAGAAGTAATTCCAACTTTTAGCATGCTTTAAAGAAGTAATTCCAACTTTTATCTTGCTTTAAAGAAGTAATTCCAACTTTTAGCATGCTTTAAAGGTGTAATTCCAACTTTTATCATGCTCTAAAGAAGTAATTCCAACTTTTATCATGCTCTAAAGAAGTAATTCCAACTTTTATCATGCTTTAAAGAGGTAATTCCAACTTTTTTCAAACTATGAATATGTAAGTCAACCTCTCATGTCTCATTTATACGTGACAGCTAATACGCCTTTGTTTTCCTCAGTGTCTTCCCTTAATACGCTCTTTATGTAACGTGTTTAAAATCACCTTTTTTTATGCATGAAGATTATCCCGCCGAAGGTCAGGGTCGGGTTAGCCTCTACGATGCCATAAAGGATGGGAAACTCCAACGACAGAGTCACCTCCATTTCGGTGACATTAGATATTTCCGTACCGTCATTATCATCAAACAGCGTTTTTTCCCGACAGGTTAGACCGCGCGGTATTTTCCGCGCTTAGGATTTTCTGTTTTTTTTGCGCTGTATTATCATATTTCAATTTGCTGGTTTTTCTCAAGCAGTATCATCGTGTTTAGGATTTACGGTTTTCTTTTCCGCTAGGTATTACAGAGTTTAAGAATTGCAGGTTTTTTCCGTTAGGTATTATAGCGTCTACCAATTTACGGGTTTTTTTCCGCTAGGTATTATAACGTTTAGGAATTGCAGGTTTTTTCCGCTAGATAGTATCGCATTTAGGATTTACAGATTTTTTTTGCTAGGTATTATAGCGTTTAAGATTTGCTGGTTTTCCTGCACTGTATTATCGTATTTAGATTTGCTGGTTTTTCCAGCATGGTATCATCGCGGTTAGGATTTATGGTTTTTTTCCGCTAGGTATTATAACGTTTTAGGAATTGCAGGTTTTTTTCCGCTAGGTATAATCGCGTTTAGAATTTACGGATTTTTCCGCTAGGTATTATAGTGGTTAAGATATGGGGGTTTTTCTGCACTGTATTATCGTATTTAGATTTGCTGTTTTTTTTCAGTGCAATATCATCGTATTTAGAATTTACGGATTTTTTCTCCTAGGTATTATAGCGTTTAGGATTTGTGGGTTTTCCTGTCCGGTATTATTGCATTCATGATTTGCAGATTTTCCCTGTGTGGTATTATTGCATTTAGGATATACGGATTTTCCTTGTGTGGTATTATCACGATTAGGATCAGCAGGTTTTTCCGCAGAGTATTATTGCATTTTGGATTTGCAATATTACTGCGTTTAGGATTTGCAGTTTTTACTGCCCTGCATTATAGCAGTCAGAATTTGATGGTTTTACCCGTGCAAAACATCTAGTCTAGGATTTGCGGATTTTTCTAGCACTGTATTAAAGTGTTTAGGATTTGCGGGTTTTTATCATACGGTATTATCGTATTTAGGATTTGTGGGTTTTCATCGTGCAGTATTATCATGTTTAGGATTTACGAGTTTTTATCGCATGGTATTGTCAGGTTTAGGATCTGCTGGTTTTTATCGTGTGGTATTATCAGGTTTAGGATCTGCTGGTTTTTTATCACGCGGTATTATTGTCTTCAGGATTTGCAGGTTTTTACATACAGTATCATCCTGTTTAGGATTTGCGGGTTTTTATCACACGGTATTATCTTGTGTAGGATTTACGGGTTTTTATCATGTGGTATTATTGTGTTCAGGATTTACAGGTTTTTACATACAGTATTATCGTGTTTAGGAGTTGCGGGTTTTTATCACACGGTATTATCTTGTGTAGGATTTACGGGTTTTTATTGTGCGGTATTATCTTGTTTAGGATTTGCGGATTTTTCCTTGCAATATTATCATGTTTAGGCTTTGCGGATTTTCCCGCACGGTAATATCACGTTAAGGATTCGTGACCACTCCTCAAAGAAACTAATTGGGTATTAATAATTAAAAGATACAAATATAAATCGTAACTGCATCTCCCTTTTTGGAGAGTGTATTGTTCTTAACTTCGTGCTCCTTATGATTGTTGAGATTCGATATTAAATCCCTGGAGTATACTGACTTTGTTTAATAATCTCAGTTTGTAATTATCCTCGCACGTCCTTTTTAAAGATCTTCGGGGATTGGTGTGCCTCATTACCGCCCTCCAAAGATCCCTAATGTCTTTTAAGAGAGTGAGTGTTATAACACTTGCCTTTAGGTATGAACAAAACACTCTTAACCTCACATAAACATCGATCTATGTAATGATGATAAAGATGCTTGAAGTAGATTACTCCCGATAATCAGGCCCCTTCATTAAGCCTAATGATGTTAATAAGTCTCATTTTTTAACTGAAATCTCTCTCACTCTCTCTCTCTCTCTCTCTCTCTCTCTCTCTCTCTCTCTCTCTCTCTCTCTCCTATTGAAGCATAAACTCAAAATTATCTTTTTTCTTTTACCTACTCTCACAAAAAGGATAATTTTATTTTATTTTTTCCCATATTAAACATATACATCCCCATAATCTCTCCTTCTACCTTTCTTCCGACACTCAGATGGAATCTCTCTCTCTCTCTCTCTCTCTCTCTCTCTCTCTCTCTCTCTCTCTCTCTCTCTCTTATTGAAGCATATACCCAAAATAATCGTTTTTCTTCTATCTCCTCTCAAAAAAGCAAGTTATTTTTCCCATATTAAACAAATACATCCCCATAATCTTCCCTTCTACCTTTCTTCCGACACTCAGATGGAATCTCTCTCTCTCTCTCTCTCTCTCTCTCTCTCTCTCTCTCTCTCTCTCTCTCTCTCTTATTGAAGCATATACCCAAAATAATCGTTTTTCTTCTATCTCCTCTCAAAAAAGCAAGTTATTTTTCCCATATTAAACAAATACATCCCCATAATCTTCCCCTCTACCTTTCTTCCGACACTCAGATGGAATCTCTCTCTCTCTCTCTCTCTCTCTCTCTCTCTCTCTCTCTCTCTCTCTCTCTCTCTCTCTCTCTTATTGAAGCATATACCCAAAATAATCGTTTTTCTTCTATCTCCTCTCAAAAAAGCAAGTTATTTTTCCCATATTAAACAAATACATCCCCATAATCTTCCCCTCTACCTTTCTTCCGACACTCAGATGGAATCTCTCTCTCTCTCTCTCTCTCTCTCTCTCTCTCTCTCTCTCTCTCTCTCTCCTATTGAAGCATAAACCCAAAGTAATCTTTTCTCTTGTATCTACTCTTAAAAAAGCATGTTCTTTTTCCCATATTGAACAAATACATTCCCATAATCTCTCCTTCTACCTTCCATCCAACACTCAAATGGAATCTCTCTCTCTCTCTCTCTCTCTCTCTCTCTCTCTCTCTCTCTCTCTCTCTGTCAAGTTCTAACCCCTCCAGTTGCCTTTTAACCCTCGAAAAAGAAAAAACCAAGGAATGTCAACGTAACTAATGACTCGCGTCATTAGCTTCGGCCGTGAACCTTACGATTCGTAAGTCACTCTAGAAGAAGAGGAGAGATTTGAGCAGCGTCTGGCTGAGGTGAAGGAGAAAGAAAACTAGGAAAAGAGAGGAAAGGCTGGGCTGTACTTGAAAGATATTGAAGGATTTTATGAAGGATATCGCCAATATGGGGAAATATGCATAATGTTTGTACATTCCAGGTTCCTGGCCACCTCTCTCTCTCTCTCTCTCTCTCTCTCTCTCTCTCTCTCTCTCTCTCTCTCTCTCTCTCTCTCTCTCTATATATATATATATATTGTATATATATATATATATATATATATATATATATATATATATATATATATACTCGTATATGTATATATATATATATATATATATATATATATATATATATATATATATATATATACTCGTATATATATACATACATATATATATATATATATATATATATATATATATATATATATATATATATATATATATATATATATATATATATATATATATATGTATATATATATATATATATATATATATATATATATATATATATATAAATGCTCATATATTTGTATTCATTATGTGCATGTGTGTATAATAATACTGATGAATATACCAGAAAAAAAATCATTTCCCTGACCCTCAGACTTTTTGGGTTATATCTAAGACAATAAAAATGACTTAGGTGAACCAAACTGACTTCAAAAAAGACTGTAAAAAAAAATTCCTGCCCCTCCAAATCCTTTGGCATCCTGAGCCACCGGAAATCCCATCTCCTATCCTTTTATGCTAAGAGATGAGCAGCAATAGATAATGAGTCAGCCTCCCTAACCATCCGGGATATCCCTTGCTCTCTCCCCAATGTCATGGCCATATTGCATATATACATACCAATCCACCCATCACCCCAAGTCGATACCCAGGGTATGACTTTACAATTTTTAACTATATTAAAGATCGATTATTGGTGATGGTCTTGTGGTAGAGTCCTTGCCTGGTGATTGCCAGACTGGGGTACGAGTCCCGCTCAAAATCTTTAGTTCCTTTGGTCGCTGCAACCTCACTATCCTTGTGAGCTAAGGATGGGGGTGGTTGTGACTTTTAAGTTTTTGAACTAGATATATTAAAGATTGATTATTGCTTGGGGCCTGGTGGTAGAGTCCTTGCCTGGTGATTTCCAGACTAGGGTTCTAGTCCCGCTCAAACTCGTTAGTTCCTTTGGTAGCTGCAATCTCACGCTCCTTGTGAGCTAAGGATGGGGGTTGTTGTGACTTTCTGATTTTCAACTAGATATATTTAGGATTGATTGTTGGTGGTGGCCTGGTGGTAGAGTCCTTTCCTTGTGATTGCCAGACTGGGGTTCGAGTCCTGCTCAATACTCGTTAGTTTCGTTGGTAGCTGCAACCTCACCATCCTTGTGAGCTAAGGATGGGGTGTTTAGGAGAGCCTATAGATCTATCTGCTACCATGTTTATTTCTATATTGAGGGTGTTAAAAATAAGAAAGATAATAACTTTTTTATGGTCAAATGGAGTTTTTTTTTTTCTTTTTCTACAACTTCAAAAACACATGGACATTAGAAAAAACAGGCCTGGAAAGTTATCACAAACAAACAAACACACAAACAAGGGGTAAATCATAACCTCCTTCCAAATTCGTTGGAAGAGGTAATTGTCCTTTATATATTGCATTCATAGGTCTTCATAAAACCAGCTTTGAGCAAAGGCGTCCTGTTTTCCCCAATCAAAGCAAGGTATGTGTTTCAGGCATTCGTGTAGAATGTCACGTAACCCCTTGTGATAATGGTAGCTTCAATTTCATTCTTTAAATGACAGTATAGGTATCGTCTATTTTCTATTTAAGCTGTTTTTTTATTTAATTTTTTATCTAGAGTTAATTCTATTCTTTGATAAGGCTACTTTTCCATTTTGCGTTTTGGTGGTCTAAGTTGTTTTTTAATTTTCCTTTTTTTCATATAGATATAAATCTATTTTTTAATAAGGTTAATTTTCCATTTTGTTTTTTGGTGGTCGTTTTAATATTTTCTCATCTATTGTAGATCAGAAATCCAACATGTTATTTTTCAAATATTCAATTTATAAAAGAAAACTAAGTTAAGAATATCAAAAAAATCAAAGAATTAATCACCTTGTTCTTTGTACTATTTTTCTTATTCAAACTATTTTGATTATTTTTTTTTCTCATCTATGGTAGATCGTAAATCCAACATGCCAGAGGAAATATTTCTGTATGGAAGAATTCTCTATAGTATATGTATTTTCTATGATCCAATCCTAAACTTTATAATGCACCAGCATACTGGCAGCCTAATTATATACTTCAAAAAGTTATGGTACTTAAGTTCTTTATCAAAGAAGAAGCAGTCTCTCGTGTTTTATCTCTCTGTCTTTTATCACCAACAGATACGGAATATCTAAAGGAACAATGAATTGATACGTATAAACCCCTATTTTATCAGATGGTGTTATGATTCTCTTAGGAAATGTAAACAAAAACAATATATTGGATGAACAATGCTTAATCTTGATGTCCAGAGTGAATAAACATTAATTTAGTTTTAGTATTAAAATGTATTTTTATCATGATTATTCGTATTGTTAAATGTTTTTTTTTTTGGTTCTTACACATTTAGTTTTTATATAAATATATTTCTTATTATGATATCTTATTCATATTTATAAATAATTCGTTTTTAGAGGGTATTTTTCATATATATATATATATACATATATATATATATATATATATATATATATATATATATATATATATATACATATGTATATATATATATATATATATATATATACAGTATATATATACATATCTATATATATACATATACAAATATATATATATATATATATATATATATATATATATATATACATATACATATATATATATATATATATATATATATATATATATATATATATATACATATATATACACACATATATATGTATATATATATACAGTGTATATATATATATATATATATATATTATTCTCATAACTAATCCATATACCTATGACTTTTCCTTAGAAAGGAAGATAATTAGCTAAAACATAACCCAAAAATGCATTTATCTGACTTTTCAAAAGATAAAGCTTCTTTGGAAATTATTAACACCATTTTCTGATCCTGAAATGAATCAAATAACAGCGAAAAGGGTAGAAAGTAAAGGCATGTTTCAGTAAATTCAATTTAAAGCCAGATAATAGAAGTAAGAATCCGGCTGAGTAATCTGTCGTCATAACAAATCAAACATCTGCTTGTTTGTTTGTCGACAGACGATACTTATCTAAAACTCCAGAGTTAAACTCAAGGTAATCTAAAGAAGAAGAAGAAGAAGAAGAAGAGGTCCGTTTTGTAAACAAACTCCATCTGGTGACTCGCTTTACCTTCTGTTATGGCATTATGTTTCATGACCTATAAGCCTCTGAGATCGTCATACCTACCTTTCCCAGGTACTTTTTTCCCTCTTATCTAAAACTCCGGAGGTAAACTCAAGGCAATCTAAAGAAGAAGAAGAAGAGGTCAGTTTTGTAAACAAACCCCATCTGGTGACTCGCTTTACCTTCTGTTATGGCATTATGTTTCATGACCTGTAAGCCTCTGAGATCGTAATACCTACCTTTCCCAGGTACTTTTTTCCCTCGGGGTATAAACAGTCTTAAACTAAACCCCCTGGATATTGGGAGAACCTCCGCGTTTTAAGAACACTTTAACCCTAAGAAACCCTTTTCCCAAGGAATAAATTAACACCTCCCTTCGAATTAGGAGTCAATATTGACACAACACATGCCACCATTGTTATTGGGGTTGCTCCTAAACACTACTTCCTCATAACGGGAATCCAAAATATCCATATTCATGCTTTGTTGACCTCAAAGGTCTCCGGTGTCGTCTGGTGATGCCTTTGAGTAGGCCTAGATATATGAGAAGAGGGAGATGATCTTTTGGCTTCAGGGTGGAAGTCTTTTCTAAGTCTTGCTTCTTCTATGGTGGTCCTTATAATTTGAAGGAAGATGAACTAGATAAATATTAGTGACATTCAACCATTAGTCAGAGCAATGATCATTTTCTCCATGAATTTCCTGATACAAAATATCGAAAGGCAGTCATTAACGTATCTCTAGTTTAAAAAGAACTACAGTGGCGCTCAGTAGAGCGCAGATCTCCGCCGCGGCAGCTTATTTCTCGACCTTTGCTCGACCTTGATTTTGGCCTTTGAACTTAAAATGTTTTGATTGGCGTAGATTTTCCTACACTCAATTATGAACCAAGTTTTTTTTTTTTTGTGACAACGATGTCTAAACTTATGGCTGATTACGTGAATTGGACATTTTGCTTGACCGTGACCTTGAGATTTGACCTTGACCTTCCCAAATTTAATAATTTCTAGCTGTTTACACAACAGTTAATCCATGCAAGTTTCATTACGATTAAAATTGTGGCGCAGGAACCTTTTCACAAACAAACACACCGAAACAGGGGGCGGGGCGAACATAACCTCCTTCCAACTTCGTTAGTCATAAAACAATGTAGATATAAAAAACCTTGACTTTCCAAAATTTAATCATTTCCATATTTTTACACAACAGTTAATCCCTACAAGTTTCATTACTCTACGATTAAAATTGTGGCCAGGAAGCTGTTCGCAAACAAACACACTCACACATAAACAAACACACAAACATAACACAGTAAAACATAACCACCTTCCAACTTCGTTGACGAAGGTAAAAAGTCAACAACAATATAAAGATAATATATTATAGGGGGAAAAATGAACAAAATTCTATCCTACTCTGGCAAATCAGTCAAACATTGATCATAGGCAAAAAGAACTTCATTGTCTTTACATATCCATAAACAAAGGAATCTTATATAATCGTCATATACCATGATAGGAGATAGATTTGTGTGTGCATATAGAACAATAAATCAACGAATACTAGAATACAAAAGGGTATTTATATATGGATAAAATTAAGACAAGAATTATACTTTTTGTTTAGTTGTTCATCCAGTGTTCTTCATTATTTCACTCTCTATGTATGTGTGTATGTATGTATGCATGCATGTATGTATGTATGTACCCTCAAGCAAGAAAACTCTAACCTAAGACAATGGAAGACCATGGTACAAAGGCTATGGCACTACCAAGACTAGAGAACAATGGTTTGATTTCTGGGTGTCCTTCTCCTAGAAGAGCTTCTTACCATAGCTAAAGAGTCTCTTCTACCTTTACCCTTAAGGGGAAAGTATCCACTGAACAATTACCGTGCAGTAGTTAACCCCTTAGGTGAAGAAGAATTATTTGGTAATCTCGGTGTTGTCAGGTGTATGAGGACAGAGGAGATTCTTTAAAGAATAGGCCAGATTATTCGGTATGTGTGTAGGCAAAGGGAAAGTGATCCTTAATCAGATAGACGGATCTAAGGAAATACTGACTGGCCAGTCAATGGAACACATAACTCTCTAGCGGTAGCATACCAACGGGTGGCTGGTGCTTATTCCTGCTTGCGTGCACTCCCGTACACAATTTATATAATGTTGATAAAATTGAACACGCCGTGCTTTTCGTGCTTGTGCGCCATCCCGTACAGGTAAGTGTCACTTACCCCTGCGCTTCTGCTGATTTTATGGGAATCGTTTATTTTCACGACTGAGCAAAACATCTCCGTCAAAGTGCCACAATAAACTCAAACATTCTTCACTGACAACTATCTCACAATTACCTCCGTCGGGTGACGTTTCACGCAGAAGTAGAGCAGAAAGTGTCCGTTCGGTGCCACTATTCAAGAACAAGCACAAAAAGGAAACCGCGTCACTGTACCGTTGAGAATAGTTAGAAAGCTAATGACAGTCATGCTCTGGTATCTCTCTTCCGCTAACGGTGGAAATAACCCGATTCATTTGCAGCCATTTTAATGGAGATCTTGGTTAAAATAACGGATATACTTTGCTTGAGGTTTGAAAGCGGTTACAATATAAAATTATTTAATGTATTTGTGCTTTTTTCTTAATTGAAGGACAGAGAAGATTTCTTAGAGGAGTTTAGAGGAAATATTATTATCGTTATTATTATTATTATTATTATTATTATTATTATTACTTTCTAAGTTACAACCCTAGTTGGAAAAGCAGGATACTATAAGCCCAGGGGCCCCAACAAGGAAAATAGCCCAGTAAGGAAAGGAAACAAGGTAAAACTAAATCATTCTAAGAACAGTGGCATTAAAATAAATATTTTCTATATAAACTATAAAAACTTAACAAATCAAGAGGAAGAGAAATAAGATAGAATAGTTACAATACTAGCTCGTAAGACACTTTTAATCTTAGTCTTTTATGGTAAATTGACATTCATAATCATTTATGCAAATATATTTCATTATTGAGCTCTAGAGACAATTAAAAACAACACAGCAGTCACTACCACATTCATCTCTTTGCTGCTTGGTACAGTGAAGCTTCTACAATATAATTTCGAAGCCCGCGGGAATAATAATTATTTTCAAGTTAATTTTCAGTTTAAATATTATCCAAGACTATAAGGAAATGAGAAGATTAGGGGTTTGCTATAAGATATATATATATATATATATATATATATATATATATACATATAATTATATATATATATATATATATATATATATATATATATATAGATGTGTGTGTGTGTGTATGTGTGTGTATGTGTATATACTGTGTATATACACACACACATATATATATATATATGTATATATATATATATATATATATATATATATATATATATATAATGAGGTGTAATTCTTTTGTTTAGTGTAGCCCTGAAGAAAATAGTTGTTTTGAGATGATGGAAGTCATATTTACATACATATATATATATATATATATATATATATATATATATATATATATATGTGTGTGTGTGTGTGTGTGTGTGTGTGTGTGTGTGTATGTGTGTGTTTGTATGTGTATGCATGCATGACTATCTGCACGATGTCTGTGTTAGGGGAGACCATCTGTAGTTTCCTTTATCCAACACTAATTGACACTTCACTAACTCTTTTATTTAGTAGCCACCCATTTGCACCTCCAGACAAAAGAAAAAAAAGAAAAGTGTGTTTAATCTCTTGTCGCTTTCATCATTTTATTCCAATTTCTCTTCTTCTTCTTCTTCTTCTTCTTCTTCTTCTTCTTCACATAACGTTTGAGCTTCCATTAGCACCCGAGCAGATGCCACCAATTCAAAAACGCTTGAAAAAACATTCCGGCCATAAACACAAGTCTGGCGTTCATGCTTGAGCAGTGGAGCAAAGTAAACAAATTGGACGATGATGATTGGTTGAGGGAAGCAATTTAGAGGACGCTGATTGGCTGGCAGGTGAGGGAGAGACTACGCATGCGCAGTTGAGGCCATGACCCTTAAATTTGTCCATTTATGAGTTTTCACTTCTATTAGCGCTGTATGTGATAATTGCTCAACTAATCTTTCTGGCGTATGAATTTCAAAATTGCTTGGCTTCTTAATTGCAATTTTTTAAAGTGCAATTTCTTTATTACAATTGGACTGTTTTACATTTCCTCATATCATACTGTATATATTAATTCATTTTTAGATCAATAATAATATTGTGGGATCAATTTACGTACATTTATACATATTTAAATTCCATCGTCTCCCTAAAAATAGTCAGTAGATAAACCTATTTTATTATTATCATTGTTTTGTATATGCATATGTCTGCATGTACTAATTTGAGAATTAAGAGGAAGAATAAATGTAGTGTTTTGACACATATACCTTTTGATTATATAATTTCTTGCATATCATTTGGAATTTGAGTAGAATTGGAAAGATGGAATCAAACAAAAGAAAAACTTACATTATAGGGCATATATCAGTCATCAAAAAGTTATATTCAATAAATACACACACATATATGTATATGTGTATATGTATATATATATATATATATATATATATATATATATATATATATACAGTATATACATACACATATATGAGTGTATGTGTGTGTCTGTTTGTCTGTGGGTTTGTGTGTAAATGTCGGTTCTTTGTGTATAATATTTTCGTTCTCTTTCCACTTTGTCATCAGATTCTGAAAAGTATCATCTGTTTGTTAATATCTATAGTCCACCAAAACCATTAGATGTATATTTATACACATATGATCAGCCTATATACACATTTACACAAGTTTTATATGTGTGCCTATAAACCTATAGTTGAATGTTTCTCTTAACTCATCCAAAACAGTTTTAACTAAAGGGGCACTCAGTTGAGCGCAGACCTCCACCGCGGCAGCTTATTTCTCAACCTTTTGCTCGACCTTGACTTTGGCCTTTGACCTTCATAACATGTATTAATTAGCGTGGATTTTAATACTCTCAAATATGAACCAAGTTTGAAGTCTCTGTGGCAATGATGTAGAAACTTATGGTTAAATACGGGAAGTGGACGTTTTGCTTGACCATGACCTCGACCTTTGACCTTGACCTTCCAAAATTTATTAATTTCCAGCTTTTCATATAACAGGTAATACTAGCAAGTTTTATTACTCTACGATTAATATTGTGGCCAAGAAGCTGTTCACATTCAAACACACACAGACAAACCAACACACAAACAAGGGTTAAAACATAGCCTCCTTCCAACTTCGTTGGCGGAGGTAATGAAAGGAATTATTATACTAAACACCACTGAGGTGTGAAATATAATCATCATGAACACAAAAAAAAATAAAGAAAAATGTAGACCAGTTTCCACCACACCCGAAGAAAAAACAAGAATTTACTCAATATCATTCGAAGAAATTTCTTATTTTATCAACATACTGGTTGAACTCACTTCATCCCAGAATTCTAGCTTACACATTCCTTGTGGTTCGTGGCTGTATATGCATGCAAGGTTAAAATGCTAATAAAAGTTACGTGCTTTCCACATCAACTCGAAAGCTTTATGTGTCTTGCTGTTATTATTATTATTATTATTATTATTATTATTATTATTATTATTATTATTATTATTATTATTATTATTATTATTATTATTATTATTACTATTATTATTATTAGGGAAAAGACCCTCTTTTAAATAGGTATTATATAAGGTAATTTCTGCCTTAGTGGAGTTAATTTTATACCCAAAATAATGTATATATATACAAGATCCATAGGAAAGATTTTAATGATACAGGTTATTATTATTATTATTATTATTATTATTATTATTATTATTATTATTATTATTATTATTATTATTATTATTATTATTTGTGATCGTTATTATTAAGAAAATAATTTAACAAACTTTTGGATTTGAATTTTAAAACTAATAATATCTATACAATTAGAATTCTTTGATGGCAAACATATAATACTTTAAATATATCCAGAGAGAGAGAGAGAGAGAGAGAGAGAGAGAGAGAGAGAGAGAGAGAGAGAGAGAGAGAGAGAGAGAGAGAAAGCCAAAACGTTTAGTTCCCAATAACTTGTTTTCCCACAAGAAAATATCAGTTCACTTTATAATTAATGAGCCAGCTGCATCTGATCTTCGAAGAGAGGAAACCACAGACTCTTAAAAATTGTTAGCACGAATCGTAATTGCTAAAGTTCTCTTTAAGAGGTGGATAAGCTATCACCTCAGGAGCCACACTGCATCCTGTGGTTCGCCAGAAACTTGTATTCAGTTTTACTTTTGGTCTTTACCTCAAATTCTTTGCGTTCTTCAATTGAAATTTCTTTTCACCGAACCTTCTAATCTAAACTTGAAATGTCTCAGATAATTAGTCTTTGATGAGTGGGGATATCCTAAAGTTTTTAAAGGCCACTAATAAATGCTAGAGGCAAGGGACAGTGACATTGCCCTAGCAAGCAAGACAATGCCCTAGAGACCATATATACATATGATCAGTGCCCAAGCTCCCTCCCCCACCCAAGCAGCTAGGACCAGGGAGGGCCAGGCAATGGCTGTTGACGACTCAGCATAGACCTATAGGGTCCGCGAAACGCCCTATCCATAGCTCACAAAGATGCTGAGGTTACAGCAACCAAAGGAACTAACGAGTTTGAGCTGGACTCCAATCCCAGTCTGGCGATAACCAGTCCGGAACGCTATCACATCGGCCATCGTAACCCTTAACGTGGTAAAAGGGTTTATGTTTGCCATGATCGGAAAAGCTGTACTAGTCAGGGCCACCCATACTAGGTTGATTTGCTGTGAACGATCAGACGAGAATCTCCCACCATCACAAATCCACACTTGCCAAACGTCAGACATGAATTGAAATGTCTGAGGACTTTGTGCTGCAATGAACTAGAAAAGGCTACATTTGTAGTTTTTGTTGTTGTTGTTGTTTAGCGTTTGTGTATCGACATGATCAGCAAAGCTGTACTATTCAGGACCACCCATACTAAGTTGATTTGCTGTGAGCGATCAGACGAGAATCTCCCACCATCACCAATCTGCACTGGACAACATAGTCATGAAACTGGCCAAACGTCAGACATGAATCGAAATGCCTGAGGACTTTGTGCTGCAATGGACTAGAAAAGGCAACATTTATTATTGTGGTTGAAGAAATATATGTCTTTATGTTAATTCAAAAATGAAAAGTGCCTTTTGTCACTTTGAAATTATCAACTCAAGGTTTTCTATATATAGATAAGATTGGGCGTGCCTAGTTATTTATTTTTAGATCGCTATATGTGATTTGAATAAACATAGAAAATAGAATATAAATGCCTTAAACATATAATCTAAAACATTGCTTAGACTCTGTTTAATATCTTTCGTTTTATTTAGTTTACATATTCTTAGGGCGGTTTCAGATAACCACTTATCTATACGAGAACTTTGATTTAAAAAAAAACTTTTATGATCTGTTGAATACCTAGATTAAGGTTAACATTTATAATAGTTTCTATTATACTGATATTTTGATATCATAAACATAATAAATTTTTCCTTTTGAGACTAAAAATATTTAAATGTTTTCATATTTATAAGCACTTAGAGATCACCAACTCTTATTGCAGATAGAATCTAGAGACCTATTTCTACTATTTTACTAATCTCAAACAATGAAATACAGCTTCAAGCTCTTTTTAAAATAATGAGAATGCACTGTTTCTAAACATTAACATAACGAAAGGGTTTGTGCAGGATCAGCAAAGCTGTACTAGTCAGGGCCACCCATACTAGGTTGGTTTGCCGTGAGCGATCACGCAAAAGTCTCCTATAATCACTGCAGTTGGCTAGCGTGGTGGTTAAAAATGGCCAAATCCCAGACATGCATAAGGATATTTCTGAGGCTTTTGTCCTGCAGTTGAATAGAAATGGCTATATTTGTTGTTGTTTTTGTTGTTGTTGTTGATATACTATGTTGAATTACTTTAATCTAAACGTATATCGTTATTTAGTGATGGAATAGTTATAGTTTAAACTAAATTACATATTTCTGAGCATCCTTTTGGGAGAGGAAATATCATGTTTAAGAATGAATACTCCAATGATCTTATTCGGAGCTGTACAAACTCTAATGTTTTCACATGTATGTAAAAAGTACACAATAACAACAGTCTTATTTTCCCACCATTCCAAGTTTTAAGATAAACCTATGTTTGAAACTTTAACATACCATATCAACCCTTCTGTCATCTCCCTTACCTCCTCAATCAAAACATTGTCACGAACCTTTCCAGAAAACCTGAATACTAAACTGGTCAAAGTAAAGATTAACTAAAGATATAGATGGAGGACTTTAATGTGTTTTGACTGGCATGAAGGTTAGTTAAGGAGAAGCGGGACAAATCATAACGCACGTTTTGAAAACAAGTTTTAAAGATAATGGAGGATGCAGAGTTCCTCAATGTATATATATATATATATATATATGAATAGATATATATACACACATATATATGTATATATAATATATATATGTGTATATATATGTATATATATATATATATATATATATATATACTAAATATTAAGAGGGGTATGATATTATATGGCTTATATGAATGTGAATATGAATATATATATATATATATATATATATATATATATATCATATGTATATATATACACACACACACATATATATATATATATATACATATATATATATATATATATATATATCTATATATATATATATCTATATATATATATATATTCATATTCACATTCATATATATATATATATATATATATATATATATATATATATATACACACATACAGTATACACACACACACACATATATATGTATATATATATATATATATATATAGTATATATAGATATATACTTACATATATAATGTATATATAGTGAAAAAAAAACAAAATCTATCGATAAAAAGTCATTAAACAAAAAACTTCATAATGAAATATAGACAATAATAAGCAAAAAAGAAACTAAGTAAAATGAACGGAGAAAGTAAAAAAATATGTGCGTAGGATCAATTCTTCCTAAGAGGAGATTTCGCCTGGGAACACCTGCTATCCGAAGACCTCCAGCATCCCTTCTATGAGGATGACACGAGTCGTAAAAGGTAAAATTCTTAAAGAGTCTGATGGTTGGGGGTAACAGGTCAGCTCGTCTTATGACTCAGCTGACCTCTGATGCTGCTATTCTTAGTTGGAGAATGGGTCAGTTTGCCAAGAGTTTTTTTAGTTTCTCCAAATGGTCATCTCATAAGTAGATGTACAGTGATTCAAAAAATGTCCTGCCATACTGAAAGGATTTGATTATGTTAATTGGAGAATGTGTCAGTTTGCCCAAGAGTTTTTTTAGTTTCCCCAAATGGTCATCTCAAAAGTAGATGTAGAGTGATTCAAAAACTGCCCTGCCATACTGAAAGGATTTGATTATGTTAATTGGAGAATGTGTCAGTTTGCCTAAGAGTTTTTTTAGTTTCCCCAATTGGTCATCTCATAAGTAGATGTACAGTGATTCAAAAAGTGTCTTGCCACACTGAAAGGATTTAATTGATATGTTAATTGGAGAATGTATCAGTTTGCCCAAGAGTTTTTTCAGTTTCTCTAAATGGTCATTTCATAAGATGTAAAGTGATTCAAAAACTGTCCTGCCATACTGAAAGGATTTGATTATGTTAATTGGAGAATGTGTCAGTTTGCCCAAGAGTTTTTTAGTTTCTCCAAATGGTCATTTCATAAGTAGATGTACAGTGATTCAAAAAGTGTCCTGCCATACTGAAAGGATTTGATTATGTTAATTGGAGAATGGGTCAGTTTGCCCAATAGTTTTTTTCAGTTTCTCCAAATGGTCATTTCACAAGTAGATGTACAGTGATTCAAAAACTGCCCTGTCATACTGAAAGGATTTGATTATGTTGATTGGAGAATGTGTCAGTTTGCCCAAGAGTTTTTTAGTTTCTCCAAATGGTCATTTCATAAGTAGAAGGTGTACAGTGATTCAAAAACTGCCCTGCCGTACTGAAAGGATTTGATTATGTTAATTGGAGAATGGGTCAGTTTACCCAAGAGTTTTTTTAGTTTCTCCAAATGGTCATCTCATAAGTAGAAGTTGTACAATGATTCACAAAGTGTCCTGCCACACTGAAAGAATTTGATTGATATATTTGTGATTCTTAGTATTCAATATCTGTTTTTACGATCATAATCTTAATCAATCTTATCTTATGATTATATTTGATAAATGGATAATCAAACACTTCATTACTTTGAATTCAAATTACCGCTTATCTAGATTTTAGTATTACTTCATTCTATCAAATAATTGTATTTGCCAAATAGGTAATTAAAAGTACCATTAAGAAGAAAAGTATATGTGTCTAATCCAAGGCAAATCAATGATCTGGCATTTAAAGGAAAGTCACAACTCCAATACGTTTCTTCTTTCCTCCAAGAAAACGTTTTAGAATTATCTTTTTTCTTGTAAGTGTTACAGGACATCCCAAAATAGCTTATGGATTACACACTTATACTTCAACTTGTTGTTTAATCGATATTTTAAGTCCAGAGATAAGGCCTTTGATATATCTAGTATATTTATTATTCATTTTGAATCATGTTAATTATTTGGCACAGATCCTTTTTTACTGGCAGAGTAATATGTTATTATTATTATTATTATTATTATTATTATTATTATTATTATTATTATTATTATTATTAGCTAGGCTACAACCTAATTGGAAAATCAGGAGGCTATAAGCCTAAAGGCTCCAACAAGTAAAATAGCCCAGTGAGGATAGGAAATATGAAACAGACAGAATAGTGTGACTGAGTGTACCCTCAAGCAAGAGAACTCTAACCCAAGTCAGTGGAAGACCATGGTACAGAAGCTATGGCACTACCCAAAACTAGAGAACAATGGTTTGATTTTGGAATGTCCACAATAAGAGGTGCTTACCAAGCTAACGAGTCTCTTCTACCCTTAGTGTCATTGTGATTATCTAAATGAAGTGTAAATGGATAAATATGTTTGTATACCTCAGTGATTTCCAAACATGTTTCTGTCATTTCCTCTTGCACGCAGTTCAAATATCCAAATTTTCCCCTACCTGAGTAGGAGGAAAAGAGTACTGAAAACACACATTTACAAATCTATATTAAAGATGTATTAATTTACTGATAGGATTATAGTTACATATTAAAGCTGATAGAAAGTGGTTAGTAACAACTAACCACTTAGCCACAGAGAACAGTGTAATTTAATTATCTCCTCTTACCTCAACCCCCGCGTGAGAGTTTCAAATTTCCACCTCCCCCTGTTTGGAAAATTTTGGATCACTCTAGCTATTACGGAAATTAGAAAATACTTTTTTTTTTTCACACCAAAAGCCTCCTTTGTTATATACCTCTTGCTTCTTCGTCTGACGTTGATTGAAGAATTGAAGCTTCAAGAACCAGATTTGGGAAGATCTACATGACAAATGGAAGAATTGGAGCCACAAGAACCAGATTTGGAAGCAAGATGAACGTGAACAATTGAAGAATTGAAGCTTCAAGGACCAGATCTGGAAGCAAGATCAAAGTGAACAATTGTAGAATTGAAGCTTCAAGAACCAGACTTGGAACCAAGATCAGCGTGAACAATTGAAGAATTTGAAGCTTCAAGAACCAGATTTGGAAGTAAGATCAACGTGAACTATTGAAGAATTTGAAGCTTCAAGAACTTGATTTAGAAGCAAGATCAACGTGAACAATTGAAGAATTGAAGCTTCAAGAACCAGATTTGGAAGGAAGATCAACATGAACATTTGAAGAAAGGAAGCTTCAAGAACCCGATTTGGAAGAAAGATCAACGTGAACAATTGAAGAATTGAATCTTCAAGAACCAGATTTGGGAGCAAGATCAACGTGACTAAAGGTTAGAATAAAAACAATTTATATTAATTTGCCATTTAACCCTTATCATAGCATAAGTGATTTCATAATTGGGACACGAATAGCGATTAGTAAATGTTACCTAAAGGTCAAGGTGAAGAATATTTACAAGGTCAATACGATGTATTAAATAATCAAATAGAAATTGAGAAAAAAAAAACATGATAACCACTAGTGGGAATTGACTGAAAAAAGACCTAAAACTACTTAAAAACTAAACTAAAATATAAATTAGGATATTCCTCGAAAACATATCAAATAATTATAATTATCTATCTTTCTAAATTTTCAAAAGTAGACAGTAGAATGCTATAGCATTCCAAAATTATCAATAAAACATAAATAAAAATGAGAGAATCCTTTAAAAAAATGAGAACCAACACTAAGATTCTATTAAAAATAAGAACCAACACTGAGATTCGATTAAAAATAAGAACCAACACTAAGATTCGAATATATAAATAAGAACCAACACTAAGATTCGATTAAAAATAAGAACCAACACTACGATTCGATTAAAAATAAGAACCAACACTAAGATTCGATTAAAAATAAGAACCAACACTAAGATTCGATTAAAATTCATATATTTTCACGAGATACATTGAGTTGAAGTCTATAGCCCTGATTTGTTCAAGATAAATTCAATTTGTGGCCAATAATAATCATTTTGATTACAGAACTTGGCAGTTAAATAGATTCTCAACCATATTCCCCACTGGGATGTATAAAAAAAGTGACATTTGGTAATGGATGTGTCCGTCATTTGAGTGGGATTCTCTCTCTCTCTCTCTCTCTCTCTCTCTCTCTCTCTCTCTCTCTCTCTCTCTTCTTCTTCTTCTTCTTCTTCTTCTTTTTATTATTATTATTATTATTATTATTATTATTATTATTATTGATAATATATAATAATAATACTACTTCTACTACTAATAATAATAATAATGATAATAATAATAATAATTATTATTATTATTATTATATTATTATTATTATTATTATTATTATTATTATTATTATTCAGGGTTATGTACTCCATTTTGAATAATTTACTGGATGGAAATAATTTTTTTGCTCTTAATTATATAAATTTCTTTAAAAACCTCTTATTTGTTTCTAAAAAAATACCATTAAAGTAGATTTTACTAAAATACATCAACAATACCTACTTCCTAAAACCATAACAAACTATTTTCAAAAACTAAATAAGATCATTGTACAATATCATATTCTTAAGAGACAATAAGATATATCAAAGTATTGTTTATTATTATCATTTAAGACATAGTTATCATTTATTAATTTTTGGCAGAATTTATCTGACATTTTCATAAATAATGAAAACGTTATTCTAAATTTATCCTATTTAGTAATAAAGATGTTTAGATTTAT
>NC_090725.1:297397718-297402718 GCF_036898095.1 Palaemon carinicauda | reverse complement strand
AGAGATTCCATTTCCTTCTCGGGAAACACATCTGTGGATCTTCTGGAGCGCACCAAAAAGCGAGAATTTGCAGAATTTGGTGCTGGCAAGATGCGTCTGACCAAAGCGGAAGAGACGCGACTCTCGGTCATCATTGGCTCGAAGTCTGCACTCGCTTTGATGCCCACGGGTCCTGGGCCGTGTGTGGTTACTTCAGGGGCGACACGAACGGCATATGGGTGGCTGTTGGTAGAGCCAGTGTTGGAGGCGTAGATTGCAGCAATTTTGGCGGGAGCTGGTACGCGTACGGCGTATGGGTGGGGGTCGTTGACAGTCTTGTGTTGGTTGGGGTAGTAAGGTCTGTCTTGGACTTCGTTCGCGAGATCGTAATCTGGCGAAGAGGAGAGGGAAATATGTAAGTATCTTCAAGAGAAAATATCTAAATATCATATCAATAATCTTGGAGTTAATTTGAAATACCCTATTAAAATCATAATCTGGCAAAATGGAGAGGGAAATATATAAGCATCTTGAATACTACAAACTAAATATCATATCAATCATCCTGGAATTAATTTGAAATACCCTATTAGAACGTATTAAAGCTCATGCTCAAGTTTATAGCAACAGAAACATGCTAATTATCTTTAATTTTGATTTACGTTCAAGTATTTTAAACAATCTAATCTAATTGTAATATGAGAAACAGTCTTTAATCTCAATTTCTAATTATTAATATATTTCCCCACACTAAGGAGAGCTCTATTCCACATGTAAATCTTATCTGTGTAAATAATTAGTCCAATAAACATAATAATCATAACTATTCATCTATAAACAATGCTTTTAAAGACTACCAACCTTCATCGTTAGCCGAAACAGGGGCTACGCCATTATCAGGGTAGAAAGTCTTGTAAGAAGGTAATTTGAAATCACCCTTCATGACCCTCGTCCAGATGATGCTGCGGGAATCCCTCTGGTAGGGGTCCATGTAGTCCAGAGAGTTCTCCTCCTCGTTCACCAAGTTTGACATTCCATACAGGGTCAAAACCTTCTGGCAATCTGGAAAGAAGAGAAAACTGGTTAGGTCAGATTGTACTTTACGAAACATGATAGTCAAGTTTTGTGTTAAGCTTAGTCATATGATGAGATCATGATGAGGGGTAGATGGAGATGGTTTGGATATGTTCTTCGAACTCCCCAAGAGAGGTTAGGTCATCAAACGTTCAGCTAGGCTACACAAGGCATTAGAAGAGTTGGAAGAGCCAGGCCTACAAGGCTAGGGACTATGAAGTGCGAAGTAGGATATGATTAATGGAGAAGTGTTGAATTAAAAGCCCAAGACAAAGATGACTGGTGAAAGCTAACTGAGGCCCTTTGCGTCAATAGGCGTAGGGGATGATGATGATAGATGCGATACCGGTATACATCTACACTTCTGGTACTAGTCAGACCTTGACTTAGCAATATTTTCCATTTATGTATGTCAACCTAGTAAGTATAAGCAATGATTGAAATAGCAACTTATACTTTTCCAGAACTATTACTAAATGTATAGAAAACAATGAGGCTTAGCCATAGACCAAACTGCACATGGTATCCATCTGCCCTTAGCAACCGCGAATAATTCCATTAAAAAAAAAAAGGGAATTTCTAGACCCTCCTGAATAAGGAACAACTACCACTCGATTATAAATCCAGACTGCAATATGGCAACGGTAGAGAACGAGACATAGACAAAAAGAATAGAGAAAAAAGAAGAAAGCTGAGGGAGAGAAAGCTGCTCCAAAGATAGACGAATAAGGCAATAGAAAATAGGAGATAATTACCAAGATGTTAGAGCCGACAAGGTCTTTCTGATCGTAAGTCGACGACAGAAAAACCCACGAAGAGAAATGATTCGAGACGAACCTTTCCGAAATAAAGAAGAAACTGGCAACCCTCTTCCTCTTCAACCCTTGGGAATACCCATCATCCAGAGAGACCTTCGTGTCGAATAGCAAAGGTCGATGGTAAAATCCCCAACCTAAATTCTCTAAAGACGCCAAATAGCTATGCAGCTTCCCCGCCCCCCCCCCCCCCTTCTGAGCTCCTACTCTCCCTCCAGAGACTTCCTTCTCCCCCCTTTAACTCCCTCTTAAGAATTCCCCAACGTTTTTTTACCAGACGGTGGTATTCTTTTAACCCTGCCAGCATTCATGTATAGTTCAAGTTTATTTAAGCTCTTCGAACTTACTGTAAATAGAATAGGATGAAAGTCTGCTTACTAAAAATAAACTTGCAAACTCAAAGTGAGACTTGTGATGTTTAATTACACTGTCATTATCCTCTCTCTCTCTCTCTCTCTCTCTCTCTCTCTCTCTCTCTCTCTCTCTCTCTCTCTCTCTCTCTCTCTCTCCAACAAGAAAAATAGAAATCTTGCTTTTTCATGATACAATTACATTTATTTACCCTTCTACCTTTATGTAACTAGAAATAATTTGTATGGCTATCTCTCTCTCTCTCTCTCTCTCTCTCTCTCTCTCTCTCTCTCTCTCTCTCTCTCTCTCTCTCTCTCTCTTATACACTCCAACAAGAAACTCTTTTCAAACAATTAATCTAAAGAAAAAGAAACTTTAGGCAACATCTGTCACACAAGAAAAATATCAGTTGGCTTGATGATGATGATGACCTTCAACCAAACCCGAGAGAGAGAGAGAGAGAGAGAGAGAGAGAGAGAGAGAGAGAGAGAGAGAGAGAGAGAGAGAGACCAGCCAGCAATCCAGTTCCTGTCGGTGATCTCGTTCTTGCTGAAGTTTTTTTTTTTTCATTTCCACTTGATCTGTACCCCAAGTTAAACGATTGCGATTTAGTCTTTGTACATTCCTTACACTTACTAATAGATGCAGTTTTGTATACACACACACACATATATATATATATATATACATATATATATATATATATATATATATATTATATATATATTTATATATATATGTGCATATATATATATATATATATATATGTGTGTGTGTGTGTGTGTGTGTGTATGTATGTATGTGTGTATATGTATAGTAATTCATGTCATGTATGAAATAAAGAAAACTATATCGTTTCAACCAGTCCTGTCTGTTTTTGCTGTACCTTAGTTAGATTCCATAAAACCTTCTAAGTAAACCCCAAAAAATATCTGATATAAAATCTTCCAAAATTGAAGAATCTAATTTACTCCCATTTTTATTTTTGGTAAATTTTTCAATGAATTGTCTCTTTAAAATATCTAGTTTTTCAATGAATGATCTCCTAGAATATATAATTTAAAATGAACCTAAATGAAAAACCGACTGCCATAAAAACATTATTTGCAATCAAGAATTTAGAAAATAATGGAAAAATGTTACGATATGATTCTAATAAGAGATTATTTTAGATGTTGAATATAGTAAGGAAAAAGAACAACAAGATTGTTCAGTGAAGAATGAAAAGTTTATGAACAATATCAATCTACAAGATTGTTCAGTGAAGAATTTAAAACTTTATCACCAATATTAATCTACAAGATTGTTCAGTGAAGAATTTAAACCTTTATGAACAATATTAATCTACAAGATTGTTCAGTGAAGAATTCAAAACTTTATGAACAATACTAATATATAAGATTGTTCAGTGAAGAATTTAAAACTTTATGAACAATATTAATAAAAAAGATTGTTCAGTGAAGAATTTAAAACTTAACAACAATACTTATCTACAAGATTGTTCAGTGAAGAATTTAAACCTTTATGAACAAAATTAATCTACAAGATTGTTCAGTGAAGAATTTAAACCTTTATGAATAATATTAATCGAAACTCACCTGGAATACTCGAGTCCTTGCAATACTGGTCAACAAGGTGTATGAAGATATACATTAGTCTCCCCATCTGCAATGAGGCAAATAATGAGTTAGATTTCTCTTATCAATAACAGCATTAGAAGGTCAAAATCTTTTAATATAAAAAAAAAATCTAGAAAAATGAATGTCTGATGATATAAAGTCAAGAGTCAAAATATATCTCTTAATAAAAAATCATGAAATCTGGAGTATCTGATATAAAGTTAAAAGTCGAAATATATCTCTTAATTTAAAAAAATCTGGAAATATGAATGTCTAATGATATAAAGTCAAAAGCAGTTTCTTTTTTTTTGCCAATGACAGTCAAGGTATAATGTTTAAACGAGATGCCAAATTCTTACCTTTTCCTCTTTAGTTAGAAGCTCCCAAATTGGAATAGCAGAGCCACTGACTGCGGTGCCCAAGACCAGCACCACTAAGACCTTCATGGCTACAACCATCTTGAGGGTAATCGGTTTTATTTGGTCTCTTGGAAACTGAACAGAAATAAAAACACTAAGTCCAAACGTTCTGGCAAAGTGAGGGAGGGAATCTGGTGTCGGACAAAAAGTTCCTGGACCACTCGCTCGGAAGAGCTCTAGTTAGAAACTGCGGCTGGAAGGCGGAGCGCGCTTTTCATATGAGCTCTCGGTCGCCCCCGGAGCCCTTTGCAGCGTTGCCGCTTCTTCAATGGCCTTGCAAATGTCATCTGGACGCTGGAGATGAGCGAAAACTGTTGACTTATGCACGATGCTCTGTCTAAAGCATGCGAGACCTACGTCTCAAGTAGTAGCTAGGAGCAGCCACCTCCCTACGTTTGGTGCGATCCAAAATGAAGATTTAGCAATTGAACGTAGAATCCAGCTGGGTAAAGCGGTTGTATATTAGGGGTTTGGGGAGAACCCAGATGATGATTGGGGGGTGGAGGAACTGAACATAGCTGTCATTCCTCAGGAGACCCAAACAAACTCACATCACCGAAGTCTTGGCCGCGTGTCGACTTGGTGGCGCCGATCCGAGAAAGTGACTCACTGCCGGGTAGAACGACCCCTCTGATTCCATTCTCGAAGGAAATGGAAAGATTTGGTCAATCTTTGGTATTCATCGGCTATGGAATTCAGTCTGTCGTCTTGTTAAAAGATGATCTGACGCTACGAGGTGAAGT
>NC_090725.1:297390218-297395218 GCF_036898095.1 Palaemon carinicauda | reverse complement strand
AGGCCCTTTACGTCAATAAACATAGGAGATGAGGATGATAATGATGATGATTATCAAAAATGAAATTTTAGAATGCCAAATGACCAGAAGGATTTAACAACATAGGAATAGGTTATATAAACTAGAATTCTATGAAATACACCTTTCCTGGGATCATGTTTCAAGATGATCTTAATAGAACAGATATTTATTACATATTAATTATGTTTATTGTATATATCAGGAATATTTTTATCTATTGTATTCAAGAATCTTGTAAAATTAAATTCACGTTAGTCGGCGTCTACCAACTTCTGGAAAACATATAGATAACATCATATACGTCTAGTGGGGATTTCAGGAACTGGCAATTACTCACAATGATGAGTGACACATTCAAATAAATCTCAGGACCTGTAGAAGCAACAGACATTAAACGTCTCTCTCTCTCTCTCTCTCTCTCTCTCTCTCTCTCTCTGTTCGTTTGCTCATCTGTTTCGTCTAAATCTCCTTTTCTGTCACATACACACACACACAACATTGATCTGCCTGTGTGTCCATTTTGCTCATATATTCATCTATATCTTTCTGCATCTGCCTCATAAACACACAAATCTCTCTCTCTCTCTCTCTCTCTCTCTCTCTTCTCTATCTCTCTCTCTCTCTCTCTCTCTCTCTCTCTCTCTCCTCGGGGTGTACCAAAGGAAACAGGTTAGGCTGGGGAATTCTTAAAGACTCCACAAGGACGCCTAAGCAGGTAGTAGTGGGTGTGGGAGAAAGGCTGGTACCCGCGGATTCCTGGCGCCTCTCGGAGGAAAGGAGGATATAGGGCTCATGGAGGGGGACATGGGGTAGGGGGGGTATCTTGGGGGGTATCTGGGAGGTGCCCGAAAAGAAAGAAACGAAGGGGGAAGAGAAGGGAAGCGGTAGATGATACGTAGAAGAATATTGGGACGTTATCTCCTTTGTGGAATAAATTATATAATAAAGAAAATATTAGATTAATATATAAATTCTAAAGGAAATGATAATGGAAAATAAAAAAGGAAAGACTGATAAACCAATGTTGAATATGAAATCAAGAGATAGAAATAAAGTTCTTCAATATTATCAAAAGAAACAATTAATAAAAAATATTGAAAAATATTTAGCGTTATTACAGGTTAGATAACATAATCATATTAGACAGACAGGCTTAAAAGAGAGAGAGAGAGAGAGAGAGAGAGAGAGAGAGAGAGAGAGAGAGAGAGTAAAGAAATGCTTCAATATTATCAGAAGAAACAATTTTCAAAATCTTGAAAAATCTTTAGTAATTATTGAAGGGTAGAGAAGATAATCCAGACAAACTATATATATACATATATATATATATATATATATATACTATATATATGTATATAAATATACTCTATATATGTATGTATATATATATATATATATACACATATATATATATTCATATATATATATATATATATATATATATTATATATATATATATATATATATATACATGTCTTACTTATAGCTGTAATCGAACAGTTTAACATGTTTTTTCAAAAAGGCCCATAAAAGAAACACAGGAAATATAAATAAATCACTGTTTATTGACCGAAATATAGTGATTTATTTATATTTCCTGCGTTTCTTTTATGGGCCTTTTTGAAAAAACATATATATATATATATATATATATATGTCTATATATATATTTAAATGAAAAGAGAGAGAGAGAGAGAGAGAGAGAGAGAGAGAGAGAGAGAGAGAGCAGAGGAGAAAGGTTATATAAAAGTACGAAACAAAAAAAAAAAAGTGGATGTGGAAGGAATGTTGGGAATCCATCTCTACCCCCTGTTACTCCCTTCCCCAATTCGCCTCCTCGTCCCAGCCGCCTTCCTCTATCGTCGGAAAATACGTCATCGTCGTCAGTTGGAGGGGGAAGGCGCCGGTAGGGAAAGGGACTGTGTGGAAGTATCCTAACTGTTGCTTAGTTGGTTTCGTCGAGACGCAGAAAGAAAGACAGCATCGGCAGACCCACGCCGGCCGAAACGCCATGTGATCAGAGACGGAAATCCCAAATGGGGTCTGGTAACTTTCATAGATATTTTTATGAACTACGGAGAATTTCGTTGTGTGTACTTGCAGTTTTCTAAGTTTTTTATTCTTATTTCTCTTCATTTTATCCTTTTTATTGCTTTTTGTGTAAATGTGAAAGAGAGGAAATCATTTTAAAGAAGATATTTTGTGTTGATTGCTAAACCGGATAAAATGTAAGTATGGATCGGTACTTGTTGGCGTTGAAGTCTCCTTAGAATTTTTGCTTAATAATTATTACTTAAATTTTCATTTACTTATCTAAATTGATATCTACAGGGATTATACATTATTCTTCACTTTGTGTATGTGAAAGTACCCAGTTCCATGAGCTATACGCTTGTTACAACCGTGACAGAGTCACGTAACTGTTACTAACGAACGAAATATGGCGGGATAGTAACAGAGATAAGCGTAATTTTAGAAGAGAGGAGAGTAAATATTAGATAAGCTGAGAGTTTGCTTAACTAAAACATTTCCAGTGTGGTGAAATTTTTGAACTTTTACCAGTCGTAAAATAAGGACTATGTATTTTTGGAAGCTCCTACATCATGTATAGAAATGAATAAATGTTATTCACAGTGAAAAAAGGAGAAGTTTCTCATTCACTCGGCTAAAAAATGCTAAAAATGAATTACTTGAATTAATTTTCGTCGTATGATTATATTTTGAAAAGTGTTTGATTTTCATGAGGGAAATTAAGTGCTAAAATAATTGTGGAAACATGGTGTATAAAATTGTGTAGTTGGTGAAATCAGTTTTCCTTCTGGGGGTTATCATTCTAGATAAAAAATTAAGGGATTTTGTTAAACTAAATTTTAATTGTCAGTTTCCAGTTTTATATTAATATAATTTAAAATCAAGAACGTATTGTAAAATAGTGATAACCACACTACCTTATTATTATTATTATTATTATTATTATTATTATTATTATTATTATTATTATTATTATTATTATTATTACTGTCTAAGCTATAACTCTAGTTGGAAAAGCAAGATTCTGTAAGCCCAATGGCTCCAACAAGGAAAACTAGCCCAGTGAGGAAGAAAACTAGGAAATAAATAAACGACATGAGAAGTAATGAAAAATTAAAATAGAATATTTAAGAAACATTAACAACATTAAAACAGATATTCCATATATAAACTATAAAAAGACTTATTTCAGCCTATTTAACATAAAAATAAAAACCCTTTACTGCAAGTTTGAAATATTGAAGTTTTAATGTTTTATTGAAGTGTTGTTTTTCAAAGAAAATTAGTAAAGCAAGCTTATTACAGTTGAAATTAATACATCCTATGTATTTTTAAGATTTCCTAAATGTTCAATGTACATGCTATGCCGTCAAAATGTTAAACTTTGATTATCAAGAACGTTTGTGTTGTCAAAATGATAAAACTTTGATTACTATGAATTGTGTAGTCAAAATTATCAAACTTTGATTATCATGAACCTTTGTGTCGTCAAAATTATCAAACATTGCCTATCAAGAACGTTTGTGCCGTCAAAATTATCAAGTTTTGATTATCATGAACGTTTGTGTCATCAAAATTATCAAGCACTGGTTATCATGAACGTTTGTGTCATCAAAATTATCAAGCACTGGTTATCATGAACGTTTGTGTCATCAAAATTATCAAGCATTGATTATCAAGAACGTTTGTGTCATCAAAATTATCAAGCTTTGATTATCAATAACGTTTGTGTCATCAAAATTATCAAACTTTGATTATCAAGACCGTTTGTGTGGTCAAAATGATCAAACTTTGATTATCAAGAACGTTTATGTCGTCAAAATAATCAAAATTTGATTATCAAGAACGTTTGTGTCGTCAAAACGATCAAACTTTGATTATCATGAATATTTGTATTGTCAAAATGATCAAACTTTGATTATGAAGAACATTTGTGTTGTCAAAATTATCAAATTTTGATTATCAAAAACGTCTGTGCGTCAAAATTATAAAAAAAGCCCAAATGATTTCTTAATGAATAATAACTTAATGTTTGAGTCTTGTTTCCCCATCCAGCTTCCCCGCAGTTATCGAGAAAGTTAATTAATACAGTTACTGTCAAAAAATATTTGATACCATAGCAATGTAATTAGTATTATAAACATAGTTATTTTCCCCACTTATCAAGATATTTCAATGTCCTTATATATGCTTTAAAGAGTTAAGATATTCAAATATTTAAATTAGAATTTTGCCAATAATATGGAAATGCTCAGCCATTTCTTCCTGCTACTATTTGCCCTATGTATGGGAGAGATGTCTTGAGTATGTGTGTGTTTATAGCAAGTTAAAGATATTTAATAATAAGAACGCATATTTGACAAATAAACACAAGTGTGAGGTCTAGAGTATGTGTATAGCAAGTTGAACATATTTAATAACAGGACGAATATTTGACAAATAAATAGGATTGAGGTCTAGAGGATTTGTATAATATGTTAAAGATATTTAATAATAAGAACGCATATTTGACAAATAAACACATGAGTGAGGTCTAGAGTATGTGTGTATAACAAATTAAAGATATCTAATAATAACAATGTATATTTGACAAATGAACTTGGGAGTGAGGTCTAGAGTATATGTGTGTATAGAAAGTTAAAGATATCTAATAATAAGAACGTATATTTGGCAAATAAACATAGGACTGAGGTCTACAGTCTGTATAGTAAGTTAGAAATATGTAATAATAGACATTTTATTTGACGAATAAATCTTAAACACATATTTCCATTAGCCACAAGAGGATTCATCAGCTCTACGAGTGTGAATCCCAGAAGTTGAACCTGTGTGTGTGTGTGTGTGCGTGTGTGTCCCCAGCCGGTGTACATTTACACCTGACGCCTGTGTGTGTGGACGGCAAGGACGCGGCTAAGGACGCCCGAGTCGTCCACAGCTCTCCTCCTCCT
>NC_090725.1:297377718-297380218 GCF_036898095.1 Palaemon carinicauda | reverse complement strand
TCATATATTAACTATAAAAACTTTAAAAAAACAAGAGGAAGTGAAATACGATAGAATAGTGTGCCCGAGTGTAAGGATAAACATTATGTGGTAAATTTATTGTGAATTACATGTAATATCCATTCTTTGTAGACTATTGACTGTAGGATCTAAATACTCTTTACTATCCTCCAAAGGATACCCTTAAAAAAATATCCTAAATGGTTAATTAACCAATGGTAAGAAAATGATAACGATTTATCTAATTTGAAGACCAATATAAAAAGCTTTGTAAAATCTGGTTCAATCGTTTATATATATATATATATATATATATATATATATATATATATATATATAATTTAAAGGTCCCAATTAAATTTGGAGTTTGCTTCATATTAACTATTTTAATTAAGTCATAATATTTTTTTTAATTCGGTGTAATATTGCAACATTATCATACGCAAATGTGTTCAGATACCACTTGATATATATATATATATATATATATATATATTTATATATATATATATATATACATATATATGTGTATATATACACACATATATATGCATACATGTGTGTATGCATGTGTTGGTGTGTGCATTATACAATCGTTTCATACCCATGCACTGATGAAATTTGTTTGCGTTTTAACCTCTCAAGATAATGTGGTCAGCTGATATGATAATGGACTACACTTGTCCTAAATCCTTCAAATGATAGCAATACTACGTTTTAATTAATGAAGCATACCACCCCCCCTCTCTCTCTCTCTCTCTCTCTCTCTCTCTCTCTCTCTCTCTCTCTCTCTCTCTCTCTCAAAATACCCACAAACTCAGAGACCTTGAGAAATGTCCTGTTGGAAAGGATAAGTCCCCCAGGATGAGATACGGGTGACATCCTTGATTAGGAGGCGGTCCTTTGGGAAAGGCAAAACCATATGACGTCATACCAACCTGTGACGTCACAAGTGACGTCACTATTGTTTCTTCCACGAATGCAAGTCGAGATGAGATGCAGTTTTTACAAAGTTTAGGGTCAGATGGGTTAGAGCCCCAGACATGAGGGGTCACCTCGGTCAGTTTCCCTCTTGGAAACTATGCGCTGATTGCGAAATGTTTTTTTTTCTCTCTCTCTCTCTCTCTCTCTCTCTCTCTCTCTCTCTCTCTCTCTCTCTCTCTCTCTCTCTCTCTCTCTCTCTCTCTCTCACAAATACATAGCCCATTTGTAATTAAGGTATAGATATCTTAATTTAATAAGAGCTTAATCCGTTCAACCGGTTGTTCTTGAATATATCATTTGAAAACACACACACTCTTGCTCTCTCTCTCTCTCTCTCTCTCTCTCTCTCTCTCTCTCTCTCTCTCTCTCTCTCTCTCTCTCTCTCTCTGCGTTAATATTAATCTTGACTTCCAAACATTACTGTTCATTGTTCTTTCCTAACAATAAAACTATCTGTTATAGAATACCATAAACTCTGCACTCTATTACGTAAAGTTATCAATACATTATCCTAGTTTCCAACCAGATATCATTAAAAATAAACAATAATTAGAATCTAATATATACGTAAATAAATGTTCATAAAGTGTTAGTGTTACTGACTTATGGTGAAATGTACTTAAACTAATCATTCCTCTTTGTATATAGCTTATGATGAATGTGTTTTCAGTAATATTCATAAAACTGAAAGATAATGAGTATTGATTAGGATAGGATAATCAAATATACTATACAAGGAAAAGAAATCTAAGATATATATATATATATATATATATATATATATATATATATATATATATATATGTGTGTGTGTGTGTGTGTGTGTGTATGTATATATATATATATATATATATATATATATATATATATATATATATATATATATACTTATATATATATGTGTGTGTATTTGAATATATATATATATATATATATATATATATATATATATATATATATATATATATACATATATATATATATATATATATATATATATACATATATATATATATATATATATATATATATATATATATATATATATATATATATATATATATGCACATTATTATTATTATTATTATTATTATTATTATTATTATTATTATTATTATTATTATTATTATTATTATTATTAGCTAGGCTACAACCCTATTTAGTAAAGCAAGACGCGATAAGCCCAAGGGTTCCAACAGGGAAAAATAGCCAAGTGAGGAAAGGAAATGAGGATATATATAAAGTACAAGAGAAGTAATGAACAATCAAAATGAAATATCTTAAAAACAGTAACAACATTAGATTAGATAGCTCATATATAAACTATAAAACCTTAGAATAGTTTCTTCCCAGATCCCTTTCCAACCATTATTCTTTTTAACGGTACACTGTAAAAATAATAATAATAATAATAATAATAATAATAATGATAATAATAATATTCTCTAAATCTCTAAATTGGTTTCATATCATTAAGTACCTCAAACCAGACTTCATATTTACATAATTCACCGTA
>NC_090725.1:297365218-297372718 GCF_036898095.1 Palaemon carinicauda | reverse complement strand
TTGGAAAATCTCACTACGTGCCAATTAGGCCTGAAAGATTGCCCTGAGTTGCCGATTAGGTAATTTTCTAGTTAGACGATACGATACTGGGATTTCAGTGATAATTTTGCTAGTTACAGAAGGTACTATTTTATTTAGACGATTTTTTTTACTGGGATTTAAATGAACATTTTACTAGTTACAGAGGGTACTAATTTGATATTAATTTTGTATTCTCTCTCTCTCTCTCTCTCTCTCTCTCTCTCTCTCTCTCTCTACAATTAGGTAATTTTCTATTTAGACGATTTTTTTACTGGGATTTAAATGAAAATTATGGTAGTTACAGAGGGTACTATTTTGATATTAATTTTATAATTCTCTCTCTCTTTCTCTCTCTCCACATTTTGCTAGTTACAGAGGGTACTATTTTGATATTAATTTTATAATTTTCTCTCTCTCTCTCTCTCTCTCTCTCTCTCTCTCTCTCTCTCTCCAATTAGGTAATTTTCTATTTAGACGATTTTCTATTGGGATTTAAATGAACATTTTGCTAGTTACAGAGGGTACTATTTTGATATTAATTTTATAATTTTATCTCTCTCTCTCTCTCTCTCTCTCTCTCTCTCTCTCTCTCTCTCCAATTAGGTAATTTTCTATTTAGACGATTTTCTATTGGGATTTAAATGAACATTTTGCTAGTTACAGAGGGTACTATTTTGATATTAATTTTATAATTTTATCTCTCTCTCTCTCTCTCTCTCTCTCTCTCTCTCTCTCTCTCCAATTAGGTAATTTTCTATTTAGACGATTTTTTTTACTGGGGTTTAAATGAACATTTTGGTAGTTACAGAGGGTACTATTTTGATATTAATTTCATAATTTTATCTCTCTCTCTCTCTCTCTCTCTCTCTCTCTCTCTCTCTCTCAAATGATAAAACGCATTTCTTATTTTGAATAAAAATTCACAAATCTTGAACAATGACAGTGTTCAATAAGTGAAAATTATCAACAAACGAAGATAATTATCATAAATATGAAATTATAATTTATATCGGCGTATCTGTCATGACTCTTATCCAATGATAATTCATACGAATTCTAAATTCATTTATATTCATAAACACTTAAAAATTACAAAGTAAAATTCACAATTACAATGACCTCTGATTGTCACTTGTAATGTCAAGTAAAGATAATAATAAAAAAAATTATTTATCATTCATCTACCTGTATTTATTAAAGTATTGATAAAGAGTGTTATTACAAATTCGGTGCTGTACTGACATTCATGATATAGCCTTTTCTAAGTGTTTATTATTATTATTATTATTATTATTATTATTATTATTATTATTATTATCATTATTATTGTTGTTATTATTATTATTATTATTATTATTATTATTATTATTATTATTATTATTATTATTATTATTATTATTATTATTATTATTATTATTATCATTAAAATTTATGCTACAGCACTGCTTGGAAAAGCAGGATGCTATAAGCTCAATGACTCAAACAGGGAAAAATAGCCCAGCGAGGAAAGGAAATAAGGAAATAAATAAAATGCAAAAGTAATGAACAGTTAAAATGAAACACTTCAAGAATAGTAACATCATTAAGAATAATAACATTAAAATAGATCTTTCATATAGAAACTATCAAATAGACCTTTCATATATAAACTATAAAAAAAATTATATCAGCCTGTTCAACATAAAAACATTCTCTGCAAGCCTTAGGTCTATTAATAAAACTGGTTCTTAATACTGAAAAATGTCCAATATTTTTTCAGTAACGTTGAAGAACTAATAGTTCTCCATATTAGGATATATATAGAGTTTAAATTAGCAAGAAATTTTACTTGTAAAATAAATATATAAAGAAAACTCCTTTCTTCAAAGGCTAATAATAATGCATATTCATATTCAGGAAGTTAAAATACAGGAAAAGGAAGAGATGGTAACGGACAGCATCCTTGTCCCAAGTTGACACAAACTCAAAAGCAATAGAAATATTGCTAAAGTCGAAGGTCAGCAACACGTAAAAGTACTTGCAGTCATTTGTGGTTTGAATTCACACCTTGGCATCCGTAGTGAAATCTTTTCGCATTAAGCCCTACCTCCCCCCAACAGCCCCCTATTAAAAAGGATAAACTCTTTTACTCTTCTATCAAAGGAGAATGTGTTTATCACCAAAGAACCCATAAAAAGAGAATCATCTTCTCGGTCTTCAGGGGAACTTTCCAACACGTTCGCCATTAAGCCCTCGGATTCCAAAGGAATGAAATCATCAGAAAAAAAAACGCCGTCTATTCTTTATCCCTTATCTAAATGCAGCCCAGAAGTGGCAACAGTGTGGCGCTGCCATTAGCTTTATGCTGTTACCCATTTGAGGATTATGAGGTACAAAGACCCCTGGTATATGCCCCTGGTTGACGTGGGCCACGGAGCATCTGGGTACCGAGGGTAGCCAGAATTGGAAGGTCGTTAATGTCCTCACGTGCAGGGGATGCTGTGCCAAGCAGGTGCCCAGAGAAGGGTCGTGCTCGAGCGTCAAAAGAAGTTTGGAAGAAGAAGATAAAGAAAACATTGCTAGTTGCCAGATAGTTCTTTTTGCTTTATTTAGAGACGTTACCATATTTAATGTTACAAGATGAAAAAGAAGTGTTCTGTCTTTTGCATATTTCAACGTTCTTTCTTCTTGAAAGCAAAAAAAAAAAAAAAAAACAGAGAAATGTCCTGCTCTCTCTCTCTCTCTCTCTCTCTCTCTCTCTCTCTCTCTCTCTATATATATATATATATATATTTATATATATATAAACACACACACACACACACACACACATATATATATATATATATATATAAGCTGGGTGCTTGTGTGCCTCTGAGTACTTGTGTTATAGATGTTCACAGAATTTTCTTGTCATGATTGTTTCTTAATTAATGATAGAAATGTTGAGTTACCACAATTCGGAATTATAAATACCAATTACGAGATTATCACCATATAAATTCATCTCGGGCTTATTTTGCTATATAGTAATATCCCAATTAATCTTTGCATGACATTTCACTGATCTTGCTTAATAATTCTTCAGTAATTTCTAAATTTTATCAAACTTGATATAACTTAATATCACCTTGAAATACTCCAGTTTTATAATGCTTCAATACGTCCATAATATCTTGATGAATTATAAATTTTCAACACTTTCGAGTCCTTAATTCTCCTGTCATTGGTAAATTGCACTTTTATTATTTTATTAACCCTTTTTCCCCCAAAGGACGTACTGGTACGTTTCACAAAACTCATCCCTTTACCCCCATGGACGTACCGGTACGTCCTTGCAAAAAAATGCTATTTAATTTTTTTTTTGCATATTTTTTATAATTTTTTGAGAAACTTCAGGCATTTTCCAAGAGAATGAAACCAACCTGATATCTGTTAGAGCAATTTAAAAAAATTATACTGCCAAATGTGCTTGAAAAAAATAACCCCATGGGGGTTAAGGGTTGGAAATTTCCAAATAGCCTGGGGGTAAAATTAACTTTTATTTATATTTTCAGGTTTCCTCCTCTTGTTTTCTCATCAATCAGAGGTACTTAAATCCTTCCTGCAAAGACTAACCTCATCGACTTATAAGTTTATAAAAAGACAGAAAAAAAAATGACCGGACATTTTTCATCCACACTCGAACGTGACTCTTTACCATCCGGCTTCCAGAGAATCCACACGCTAATAGCGAGCAGTTTCACTTCTTGATTCATATTTATTATTAATCCATGCTCTTCACACTCCCCAAGAGAGATCAGTTCATCAAACTTTCAACTGGGCTCCACAAGGCACTAGAAGAGTTAGTTTCTTTAAAAATTTGTTAGTATTTAATGACTTTTTTATATGGCACAAATTTTTTTCATTTTTTTTCCAAAAGCATCTTTAAGGAATTTATCTTATTTTCCTATCAAAAAAAAAAAAACAAGATATGAATCTTACCTTGACAATGAATGAAAATTATCATGCAGTTTTTTATACTTGAACATGACTTTTGAGACAAAATTATTCAATTACATGATAACGTGTAATAGTTCATAGACTTTTTAAGATACTAAATTGCCGTTACTACAATATGATATTTCCCTAACTTTACTAAAGAAGATTCCAAATCTTTAAGAAATCCAATACAGTGGTTTCAGTGGTATTAAAATTAAAACATGTGTTATCAAATTTTCAGGGCAGCAAATTAGCTCTCACAAAATTAATAGATACATTGAAACTTTATTAGGAATATTTTTGGCAACAAAGATGACATTATTTTCTTTTCAAGTATTTTCTTTAAGATACATTAAATCTTTATAAGCAATATTTATGGCAACAAAGATGACATATTCTTTTCAATTTTATTCTCTAAAACACGCATTAAATCTTCATTAGCATTCTTTTTCGGAAAAAAAAAGGTGACATATTTTTTTTTTCAATTATTTTCTATGAAATACATTGAAATTTTGCTATCATTGTTTATGCCAACAGAGATGACATAATATCCTTTTCAAATATTTTCTACAAGATTACGGTAATAGGGCGAAATGAAATTAATTTCAATGTAAAATTTTACAGATCGCCATTTGAAGTCTACGCAGACGACTAATTTATTTCATTGAGCTGTCTCAGTTATCATAAGAATAATTTTATCTACTTCAAGAAGGTAGGCATAACTCTTGTAAGTATACATTATACATCACATTCTTTCTAATTCTTAAAAGACATATGAACTAAATATCCTCATTAATTACCTCCGCCAATGAAGTTTGAAGAAGGTTACATTTTACCCCCCTGTTTATTTGTTTGTTTGTGTAAGTGTTTGTTAGTGAACACTTTCCTGGCCACAATTTTAATCGTAGAGTAATGAACTTTGCAGGAATCAACTTTTATGTAAAAAGCTAGGAATTATTAAATTTTGGAAGGCTAAGGTCAAAGGTCAAGGTCACGGTCAAGCAAAATGTCCAATTCACATAATCAGCCATAAGTTTGGACATCGTTTTCAGAGGGGCTTCAAAACTTGGTTCATATTTGAGTGTATGAAAATCCACGCCAATTATGTTAAGGTCGAAGGTCAAAGGTCAAGGTCGAGCAAAGGTTCGATGAATAAGCTGCTATGGTGGAGGTCTGCGCTCTCATGCCTCTCTAGTTTTCTATTGCATATCAACAGAGTAAAGTATGCTCTTAATAACAGGAAATGTAGGCAAAAGGCAAATTGAGGTTTTAAGAAAGCTATTGCATATGAAGGTTTCCTGTCAGAAATTCAAGCTGATTTATTTTCGTCTGTGTATAGCTGATATTGAGAGAGAGAGAGAGAGAGAGAGAGAGAGAGAGAGAGAGCAGGCTATTTCTCTGTTGTTGTTTTTTTGCTTTCAGGAAGAATGAAATTTGAAAAAAGCAGATGATGGATTACTTCTTGTTTTGGTTGAGAGAGAGAGAGAGAGAGAGAGAGAGAGAGAGAGAGAGAAAACAGGCTATTTTTCTGTAGGTTCTTATTTTGCTTTCAGGAAGAATGAAATTTGAAATAAGCTAATGATGGACTACTTCTTGTTTTGGTTATTAATTATTAGATAAAGAGAGAGAGAGAGAGAGAGAGAGAGAGAGAGAGAGAGAAACAGGCTATTTCTCTGTTGGTTAATTTTTTTTATTTCAGGAAATGAAATTTGAAATATATAAATGATAGATTACTTCACGTTTTAGTTTGTGAGAGAGAGAGAGAGAGAGAGAGAGAGAGAGAGAGAGAGAGAACAATATTCATTTTCTTTCCTCGATAAAATTTGTTCTTCTACTTTGTTAAATAAACACATTTTCTAGGTCTTGAGTATATTGGTCACAAGTCTGTTTATCCCTGGTTTGATTAAACTATTATATCAATTTTATCTCAATTAGAAAATACCAAAAGAAAATATCATTATTTTATATTATTTGAGTTCTTACTTTTGAAGATAATATTGTCTGATTATTTATTGGTAATATTGTTTCCTGGTATTAACAATTTACTGTGCATATCAATTTTATATTCATTACACAGTAAAAATGTAAAATTAGGATGTAATATTTTTATGGCTCATTTCATGTTACTCGTTATATTATTATTGTTCATTTATTCATGATATACATGAACTCCTCATCAGCCTGGCTTCCATATAAACTTCTCAAGAAATGGTTAGACCAAATGGAAGTGATGCTGTGTATATAACTGAGATCAGAATATTATTGCAATGGTGATCTTTGACGTAAATATTATCATGATGTCAATTAGAATTACTTCTTTTAAATTAATGTGTACTTGTATAAATGGTTGTATGTATATAAACTATATATATGTATATATGTATATATATATATATATATATATGTGTGTGTGTGTGTGTGTGTATACACATAAATATATATATATATATATATATACATATATATATATATATATGTATATATATATATATATATATATTACCGCAAAGAACACAGTCTAACACTGTGTGTATATATATGTATGCACACACACGTATAAACACACGCTCACTCACACACACACACACACACACATATATATATATATATATATATTATTTGTATAAATATTAATTTGAAGCTTTCTTTGCAACAAAAAGCAAGACCACCAATACACTCACATACAAACAAAAGTAAATTCCTCGTCTCCTCAAGCTACTACTCATTGGCCCTAGTATTTTGATTATATATGTGCCAACCTTCCCTGACCTAATTATAACCTTCTAATAAAGATATTCCAATCCCAGGCTATCGTGATCCAATACTTACTCTAAGTGCTGGCTATGATTCACAACCAATCTGAAAACTAATCATTTCAAATGATTCACCTTGTTGGAATTTCGTAACGGGACAGCCAATCAGTACACGTTTTGAGCCTTTAATTTAGGCCTGATGCGGAAGTTAGAATTGGGGTCAAAAGGTCAAAGGGCAAGGTTAGATTTTAAGTTTTTTTTTACTGGCTGTGCCAGGGGTTGTAGAGTCATATAATGATAGAAGAAGTTCTTCATTGCTTTTGAGATGAAATTTGATGGATTCATTAATTAGATATTTTTATTGAAGATTTCTTTTAGAGAGAGAGAGAGAGAGAGAGAGAGAGAGAGAGAGAGAGAGAGATATTATTTCATTTGTTTTAATAAATTTACTGCACCCATTGGCGTCAGACATTTGTGCACATGGTAACCATAATATTGTTTGCATCTATAAAGTAATAATGCTTAGAGAGAGAGAGAGAGAGAGAGAGAGAGAGAGAGAGAGAGATTGTTTTTTGTTTTAATCGATTTATTGCGCCCATTAGCGTCAGACATTTGTGTACATGGTAACAATAATATTGTTTACATCTGTAAAGTAATTATGCCTAGCGAGAGAGAGAGAGAGAGAGAGAGAGAGAGAGAGAGAGAGATTGTTTTACTGTTCTGGTCAATTTATTGGGCCCATTGGCGTCAGACATTTGGGTACAAG
>NC_090725.1:297363002-297364718 GCF_036898095.1 Palaemon carinicauda | reverse complement strand
ATGTAACTTAATATCACCTTGAAATACTTCAGTTTTTATAATGCTTCAATGCGTCCATAATATCTTGATGAATTATAAATTTTCAACACTTTCGCGTACTTAATTTTCCTGTCATTGGTAAATTGCACTTTTATTATTTTATTAACTTTGATTTATATTTCCAGGTTTCCTCCTCTTGTTTTCTCTTCAATCAGTGATACTCGAATCCTTCCTGCAAAGACTAACCACATCGACTTATAAGTTTATCAAATGACAGAAAAAAATAATGACCGGACATTTTTCATCCACACTCGAACGTGACTCTTTACCATCCGGCTTCCAGAGAATCCAGAGAATTCACACGCTATTAGCGAGCAGTTTCACTTCTTGGTTCATCTTTATCATTATTCCATGCTCTTCACACTCCCCAATTAGAGATCAGTTCACCCAACTTTCAACTGGGCTCCACAAGGCACTAGAAGAGTTAGTTTCTGTAAGAATTCGTTATTAATGATCTTTTATATAGCACATATTTTTTTCATTTTTTTCCCAAAGCATATTTAAGAAATTTATCTTATTTTCCTATAAAAAAAAAAGATATTAATCTTACCTTGACAATGAAATGAAAATTATCTTGCAGTTTTTTATACTTGAACATGAATTTTGAGACAAAATCTCTGTAATTATTTGTCCAAAAGCATCTTTAAAGAAATTTATCTTATTTTCCTATAAAAAAAAATATGAATCTTACCTTGACAATGAATGAAAATTACCTTGCAGTTTTTTATACTTGAACATGACTTTTGAGACAAAATCTCTGTAATTATACAATTACATGATAACGTGTAATTGTTCATAGACCTTTTAAGATACTAAATTGCCGTTGTTACAATATATTTCCCTAACTTTACTAAAGCAGATTCCATATCTCTAAGAAATCCAATACAGTGGTTTCAGTGGTATTAACCCTTTTACCCGCAAAGGTCGTACTGGTACGTTTCGCAAAAACCATCCCTTTACCCCCCATGGACGTACCGGTACGTCCTTGCAAAAAAATGCTATAAATTTTTTATTTCACATTTTTGATAATTTTTTGAGAAAATTCAGGCATTTTCCCAGAGAATGACATCAACCTGACCTCTCTATGACAAAAATTAAGGCTGTTAGAGCAATTTTAAAAATAACCCCCTGGGGGTTAAGGGTTGGAAATTTCCAAATAACCAGGGGGTAAAAAGGTTAAAATTAAAACATTTGTTATTACATTTTAAGGGCAGCAAATTAGCTCTCACAAAATTAATAGATAAATGAAACTTTACTAGGAATATTTTTGGCAACAAAGATGACATTATTTTCTTTTGAAGTATTTTCTTTAAGATACATTAAATCTTTATAAGCAATATTTATGGCAACAAAGATGACATATTCTTTTCAATTCTCTAAAACATACATTAAATCTTCATTAGCATTTTATTTCGGAAAAAAAGGTGACATATTTTTTTTTCAATTATTTTCTATAAAATACATTGAAATTTTGTTATCCTTGTTTATGCCAACAGAGATGTCATAATATTCTTTTCAAATATTTACTACAAGATTACGGTAATACGTCGAAATGAAATTAATTTCAATGTAAAATTTTACAGATCGCCATTAGAAGTCTACGTAGAAGGCTAATTTATCTTCATTGAGCTGTCTAAGTTATCATAAGGATAATTTTACCTACTTCAAGCAGGTAGG
>NC_090725.1:297338002-297353002 GCF_036898095.1 Palaemon carinicauda | reverse complement strand
CCTTATGTGTTACTATAAAAACGTATTCTTACACTATAAAAAAGTAATTATAGCCTCCACACAACACAGCTTAATCACAAGGGGTAGAGTATTCTCCTCGTAATCCTTGCAAAGTTGGGCTGCTCCATATCATAATACATCGCTCAATGTCATAATATATCGCTCCATCCCCTGCATTATAAAGAGATCAAGGTTAAAGGATGATTAATCGTCTGAAGGAAAGAAAAGATTCGGTTTTTTATAGTCCATCAAGTTCAAGGTTTCTGTACCAGGGTTTTTTTTTTTTTTTTTTTTTTTTTGTAAGTCGACTCAACTGTGCTGAGGAGTAATTCGTTTGATATATATATATAATATATATTATACATATATATATGTATATATACATATATATATGCATATATATATAATATATATATTGCTTCTTTAGTCTAGATATACTATATGAGGGAAAATTGCTACATATGTAATATTAATAATTATAAAAGTACTAATAATTATATAATACACACGCACTTATGTATATATATATATATATATATATACATATATATATATATGTATATATATATATATATATATATACATATACATAGGTGCATGTGTACTGTATAATTATCAGTACTTTTATAAGTATTAATATTATGTATATAGCAATTTTCTCTCATATGATATATCTAGGATATACAGTATAAATATATATATATATATATATATATGTGTGTGTGTGTGTGTGTGTGTGTGTGTTTGTGCGTGTGTGTGTATCCATATTTAACTTAGGAAGGTGAATGAAAGAACTTACAAGAAACTTCTATAGATATATAGTTGTGCAAATACATATATAACATGAGCATCTCACATACCAGCATACGTGTATACACCATATTTTATCATATGCATTTGTTTTGGTCTGTTCATAAGCATATTCGTGCACATCCTAACGCCAGACCACCCTTGAAAACCATCCTTTTGATTAGAACAGGCAATTTAACTCCCAATTGCTTTGTTCTTGGGTGGTTATCTCACTTCAAATCAAGCATATATAATCGTTTCTTCACGGAGGCAGGCACTCAAGCAAGCACCCGCCCGCTTGCATCTTATTTACCTACCGAAAACGTACGTAGAACAAGGCAAGCAAACACTGATAACCTTTTTTTTAAATCCTGCACTTCGTGAAATTGCACGAGAAGATTGCAACAGGATGTTGATAAGGTTGTCACAATCGTTCGATTGTTAAAATGTTAAATTTTCAAATTGTTAATCTTTTTCATTCTAAATCAGTATATTATTAAATTCTTAAATTGTTCAATTGGTGAATTTTTGTATCATTAATTTATTAAATTGGTAAATTTTAAAATGGTTAAATTTCTAAATTGTTAAATTGTTAAATTGTTAAATTGTTAAATTTGCAATTGTTAAATTGTTAAATTTGCAAATTGTTAAATTGTTAAAATTATGAAATTGTTAAATTGTTAAATTGCTAAATTGGTAAGTTCTTAAAATGTCAATTTGGTAAATTGTTAAATTTGCAAATGGTTTAAGTTGGTAAGTTTTTAAAATGTTCATTGGTAAGTTTTAAAATGTTAATTTGGTAAGTTTTTAAAATGTTAATTTGGTAAAGTGTTAAATTTGCAAATTGTTAAATTGTTAAATTTTTTAAATTTTTAAGTTGATAAGTTTTTGACTTGTTAAACTGTTAAATTATTAAACTGGTTTTATGATAAGAACAAGGTCATGTGCTGGAGAATATCACATTTCAGGTCACGAGTTTGTCTAGTTTTATGTCCTTGTGTCATGGATTAAGAATTCTGTTTGACTTTTAACACTTTAAATAAAAGTCTATATAAATTTATATATGGTAATATTAGATGTGTAAAGATTTTTGAATATGTTATTTGAAAGAGTAAATCTTTTTTCCTTAAGAGTGAAAAATCATATTTTTCAGTGCACATGAATTATTTTTTTTCTTTTTTTTGCTTAATTAACATTTGCTAATAATATTTCCTGTATGAACAATTCTGACTTCTACATACTTAACAATATTTCTCTAGTGAACAATCTTATCTTCTCATGCATACTTAACATACCTAAAATTTAAGAATTATTAGTTTCTTCATAAGATGATGATAATAATAATAATAATAACAACAACAACAACAACAACAACAACAACAACAACAATAATAATAATAATAATAATAATAATAATAATAATAACAGCAACAGTAACAACAATAACAACAAAAACAAAAACAAAAACAAAAACAACAACAACAACAATAATAATAATAATAATAATAATAATAATAATAATAATAATAATAATAATAATAATAACTCCAAAAGCACTATGAGACCGCTGACCACCGCCACGGAAGCTTATTTCTCGAAACCAGCTTGCCTTTCCCAGAATCAATTTCGACCGTAGGCGTATTTGAAGTCTGTGTGACAACCATATGCGAACATGGGGTTAAGGTTAGTGGTCTTTCTGTCCTACACCTTTGACCTAACCTTTGACATAGGACTTTCAAAATTGAATCACTTCCGAGTCATGAAATAACAATTAATCCCTGAAAGTTCACTATTAAAAGGGTAAAATTGTGGCAAGAAGTGATTCAAAACAAATAAATAAACAGAAAAATGTACAAACAGGGGTGTAAACATAGCCTCCTTCAAGCTTTGTTGGCGGAGGTAATGATAATAGCAGCAGTAATAAAGTCATTTTGCCTACTACAAACATGCTGAAATAAAACTCAAAAAGTAAACACTAATAATCACAAATGACAAATGTACAAACAGGGGTGAAAACATAACCTCCTTCCAACTTTGTAAGGTCAATTTTACCTACTACAAACATACTGAAATAAGACTCAAATATTAAACACTAATAACCACAAAAGACAATAACAGAAAACCATCCTACTCACTCAAGACAAGACCCTTGCAGTGCCCCACCCATTTAGCACTCCTTAGCATAAAGGATCTGTAGGATAGAAAAAAAAGGGTGTGTCAGCAAACGATCATTTGCGTAGGATCGATTCCCTTTTGGTTAAGCAAAAGTTGATCATCCTTTTTTTGGGTCTTCCAGTCCAATATTAGACTGTAGACAGTGTAGCCCCTCCGCATTCAGCTTTAGACTCCCCTAAGAGGAAGTCTGGGGTGATCTCGTGTTGCTCTTAAATGTAGGTTTCCAGTTTTTTATTTCTTTTGTTATTTGCGATTTTTGGTTTTGTGTAAGAGATTGTAGAATATTCTTTCGTCTTTTCCTGGTTGAAATTTCATTAATTGATAGTTTTCTGAGGTTGTAGTCCTCTGAGATTTTTTTTAAAGAATGGTTTTGTATGCTATATGAACCCCTAAAACTCTTAGCATTATTATAATTCTTGATTATTACACATTTTTTCTCTCACCTTTTCTTTGGAATATCATTACATGTGAATTCTCCATTTATAAACCTCAATTTTTTCCAAAAAACATTTATGTAATAAGCCCATACAAATCAATACATGGACTATAACTTCCAAAAAGCATTTTTGTAATGCCCATAAAAATCAATACGTGAACTTCAACCCCAAAACCTCCAATAGAATGGATTAGCATAATAAAACCAAACCCTTATAAACTCTCGATCCTGAATAGATATAAAAATATCTTTTATCCACCAATAAAAAAAAAACTATCTCCATCAGATGAAATCACCCTAAGTACATTAAAGAACTCTGATATTCGAAGAGATTAAAACATCCAAATGACGTGAACAGCTTGATTTAAGAAAAGCCTTCTTATATAAGAAAACAAAATCAAGAGGCTCCAAGGACATCCAGTTCAGCACCATTTCGGCCGGAAAATATTAGATGCAATCGAATGAGGGGGGAGGGGGTCCTTGCTTCGACCAGGAGGATCTTTGAGGATCACTTGAGGGTCTGAGATCCTTATTATTATTATTATTATTATTATTATTATTATTATTATTATTATTATTATTATTATTATTATTATTATTATTATTATTATTATTATTATTATTATTATTCATGTTGCCAATATTGCTTCTGTTGTTCTAGCAAATAAAATATTAATAACAAACTATTAGTAGCTTTCCTTATACATTTATTTACCTATCTTCATATGTGTATATGTATATATATATATATACATACATACATATATATATATATGTATATATATATATATATATATATGTATATGTATATATATATATATATATATATATAGATAGATAGATAGATAGATAGATAGATAAATAAATAGATAGATAGATAGATAGATATTTTAACTGCTGATAAAGCTATTATTCTATTTATTTAGAAACATCTCTCTCTCTCTCTCTCTCTCTCCTCTCTCTCTCTCTCTCTCTTTCTCTGTTCAAAAGCACTGCAATTTAGTTTGGATTTTCAAATAAAAGTTCAGATTTTCAAATAAAAGCAGGGAATCTTGAAGGCTCCAGGATCCAAGAGAATAGTAGCAGGAATTCTGGAGGCCTTCAGCTTATATCTAAAGAGAATAACTACAGAGAATCCTAAGACGTACCAGATCATATCTAGAATGAGGAGTAACAGGTATCTAGAGACTTTAGTTTATACCAAAAGAGAGTAGCGATGTGGAATCTTAGACTCCGTCTTATATCCAAAACGAGGGGAATCCTAGAAATTCCACTTTACATCCAAAATAAGTAACATAAGGAATCCTAGAGGCCCCAGCTTATAACCAAAAAGAGTGAAGGCAAAAATCTTAGGGGCTCCAGATGATATCCAAAATGAGTAACAGCAGGAATCTTAGAGGTTTCGCCTTTTATACAAAGGGAGTAACGGCAGTAATCCTGAGAGCTCCACCCTTTATTCAGATAGTGATAGTAAAAATCCTTGATGCTCTACTTTACTGTATATCCAAAGGGAATGATAGCTGGAATAGTAAGGCTTCAGCATATATCCAAACAGCGAAACAGTGAGAATCATGGAAGCTTCCTGGAAGCTTCACCGTATACCTAAAGAGAGTAATAGTAAAAATCCTAGAGGCTCCAGTTTAAATCTGAGCATAGTAACACAAGGAATCTCCGAGGCTCTAGTTTATATCAGAGTAGAGTAAAAATGGGAGTCTTGGATGCTCGGGCTTCTACCCAGTGTCGGTAGAAGTAATAATTATATTGGCGCCAGCTTATATCCAAAGAAAGTAACAACAGAAAATCCTGGAAGCTTCAGCTTATATCCAAAGAAAGTAACAACGGGGAATCCCGGACTCTTCAGTTTATATCCAAATAAATTAACAACCGGGAATCCCGGAGGCTTCAGCTTATATCCAAAGAAAGTAACAACAGGGAATCCTTGAGGCTTCTGTTTATATCCAAAGGAAGTAACAACAGGGAATCCCGGAGGATTCAGCTTATATCCAAAGAAAGTAACAACAGAGAATCCTGGAAACTTCAGCTTATATCCAAAGAAAGTAACAACAGGGAATCCCGGAGGCTTCAGTTTATATCCAATGTAAGTAACAACAGAGAATCCTGGAAGCTTCAGCTTATATCCAAAGAAAGTAACAACGGGGAATCCCGGAGGGCTTCAGTTTATATCCAAAGAAAGTAACAACAGAGAATCCTGGAGGCTTCAGCTTATATCCAAAGAAAGTAACAACGGGGAATCCCAGAGGCTTCAGTTTATATCCAAATAAAGTAACAACAGGGAATCCTGGAGGCTTCAGCTTATATCCAAAGAAAGCAACAACAGGGAATCCTGGAGTCTTCAGCTTATATCCAAAGAAAGTAACAACAGGGAATCCCGGAGGCTTCAGCTTATATCCAAAGAAAGTAACAACAGGGAATCCTGGAGTCTTCTGTTTATATCCAAAGAAAGTAACAACAGGGAATCCCGGAGTCTTCAGCTTATATCCAAAGGGAGAAACAACAGAACATCTTCATTGCTCCATCTTGTATCTAAAATGAGTAACCATGAGTAATTCTGGGAGTTCCAGGTTATATCCAAAAGTAACAAACGAGAATCAAAATGGCTCTAGCTTATACCCAAGGATGGTAACAGTAAGTAGTCTTACGTGATCTAACTTATTATATCCAAGGGTAGAAACACTAGTGAATCCATATGGCTCCGTTTGTGTCTCTGAGGACTATAAACTTGGAATCTGTGAGGCTTCTGCTTATTTCCAAAGGAAATGAAATCAGAGAATCTGAAAGGCTCTACCGTTTATCCATAGGTGAATCCTGGAGGATCCATCTTATTGCCAAGAGTAGCAACCAAGGAGTTCTTTAAGGTCTCCACGGTAGAAACAGTAGGATTCCTAGAGGTTCCAGAATATATCCAAAATAAGTAACATCAGAAGTAATTGATGTGAGAGTAGAAGCAGAGAATCCTGGAAGCTCCAGTTTAAATCAAGTGAGTAAAGACGAGTAAATCTTTAGGTTCCAGGTTATTTTCAAAACGGATCTCAACAGGAAATCTGTGAAGCTAAGAGGGTGCCAGCATGGAATTCTGGAAGCTTCAGTTTCAGTTTATAGATAACTGATAATTGGTTGTAACAACATGAAAACTGGAAGTATCCAGAGTACATCAAAAGGGAGAAACCTTAGGATTCCCTATAGATTGCAGATTATATCCAAATCAAATAATTGCAGGACTGGTGAAAGATCTAGCTTATGTCAAAAGAGAGTAATAGCAGGAATTCTGGAGGCTCCAGTTTCTAAACAAAGCAAGTAACACGAGGAATAAAGAAAACTTCAACTTATATCGAAAAGAATACCTGCATGGAATCATGGCGGCTCCAGTGTACTCGTATATCTAAAGAGAGTAAAATTATGGAATCTTGGAGACTTTAACTTATACACAAGAGAAACGACAGCCTGAATCCTTGAGGTTTCAGCTCATATCCTCAGGGAGTAACATTGGTGAATCCGGGATGGTTAAGCTTGTATTCGTAGGGAATAATAACAAGCTTATATCCAAAGGGATGGTCTGCAGATATCATGGAAGTTCTAAATTATATCCAAAGCGGGTAATAGCAAATATCTTGCTGACTACAGCCTATATCCAAAGTGTGCTTGTATATGTTTAAATATATATATATATATATATATACTGTATACTGTATATACATGTATATATATACATATATACACATATATATATATATATATATATATGTATATATATATGTGTGTGTGTGTGTATATACATATATATACATATACGTATATATATACATATGTATATACATATATGTACATATATGTATGTATATTTGCATATATATATATATATATATATACCATTGAAAGAGTCTATATACGCATATACCGTATATAAATATGTATATATTTATATATTTAAAAGACTTTATATATATATATATATATATATACATATAGACACATTTGAATATATAGCTCTGATCCCGAGGTCGTTAAGAGAATCCAGACATTAATGTATCAAAAATATATATGGCTTATTTGAATATATATATATATATATATATATATACATATGTGTGTGATTATATGTGCGTATATATATGTAGGTATGTGATAAGTAAGCCATATATATACAAACATAGCAGATACACAGCACAACAAACTAACAGCTGATCCACCAAACCAGTTCTGTCCTTTTGAGCAAAAACGAGAATCATCTTCTTTAGAAATATGTATATAAAAAATCTCCGACTCATCTTTGCCCTGATTTACATTGCTGACTACCAATGGCTCCTTGAAGACCATGACTTGACACCCCCAACTAAGAGACAGACTATTGCGCCTGCGCCTACACGAAAGGCGAAGCAGAACCCGGATATGACATCATGTTCTTTTTTTTCAAAGTGGTCCGCTGCGGCTTGAGGTCGTAAATCACAGATAATTAGTTTTTCCCGGTTATAATGTTAGACAGGCCGGGGCAGGTAGCCAGGGTAGGACATTTAGGTTAGACCGGCTGGGTATATGGGCATAAGGGCAGCCGGGGGTAGGGATGGTGTTGCGTATACACAGAGTAGGATTGTAGAAGGATTCGTTTTTATAGGTTTTTAGAGCATTTCCTACCTACAGGAATTAAACTTTCTGTATTGGTGTTCCTGCTTCAGAAATCACCTTTTGGGTTATGTGTAGAATTTTCTCTGAATTATTTTCCCTTTAATGATTTAATACTTTGGTGTTTTTATATATCTGGTAACATTAAATTGTTTTATAAAGTGACTAAGTGTTAATGTGTTTACTTTCAGCTATATTTTCTTAACAACTTATGAAATCATAACTCATGAAAACTATATACACACACTAAAATAAATAAATATATATATATATATATATATATGTGTGTGTGTGTGTGTGTGTGTGTGTATAAACATATAAGTTTATATTTATACTTATTTCTAGCGGATAAATATTAACTACCTCTGTTTGTAAATATAATATCCCATCTTGCATTAATGTTTTGATCATTTTATCTATGTTTACATGCATGGGCATTAAATGTATTTATCTAGCATTAATATCTATCTTGAAGGGATGTTCTTTCTTCTTTGTTTTTATTTGATTTTACATGGCTTTTATTATATACGTTTATATATACATATATATATACCTTTATATATATATACATATATATACCTTTATATATATATATATATATATATGTGTGTGTGTGTGTGTGTGTGTGTGTGTGTATGTAAATATCACCCACGAATGGCATTTAATACTGAATTCTATCTTGGGAATATATATCCACTTGGATTTCATTTTATGGTAACAGCTTCTGGCCGGGTAGAGATTCAAACCCCTACCTATTCGACTGGAACCATGCGTGCGAGGATTCTACCAACTGAGCTCAGTTGGTAGAGTACTCGCAGGCATGGTTTCCGGCCGAATAGGTAGGGGTTTGAATCTCTACCCAGCCAGAAGCTGTTACCATAAAATGAAATCTAAGAGGATATATATTCCCAAGATAGAATTCGGTATTAGATGCCATTCGTGGGTGATATTCACGTTGATTGAAGTCACGAGTGTTAGTGATATATATATACATATATATATATATATATATATATGTTCATATATATATATGTATATATATATATATATATATTGCCTTAAATTGAACACACTACCCCAATAGACATTATCTCTCGAGCTCCATCCTACTGAAGAATCAATGTGACTTATTCAAAGGAGTTCCTTTGGCGACCAGTTTTATTTGAACGTTGGGGCTGACAGAAAAACCGTCCTAGTGAATGATTTATCCTGACAGTATTTCATCTGGCTCTTTGTATATTAAGTTTAGGCTGCTTATTTAAGTTACCATGAAACAAACACTTAGTTTGTAAGACTGTTATTGCTTTTATGGTTATTGAAATATTTCCTTTTTCCTTGTTTCCTTTCCTCACTGGGCTATTTTCCCTGTTCGAGCCTCTGAGCTTATATCATCCTGCTTTTACAACTAGGGTTATAGCTTAGCAAGCAATAATAATTATAATAATAATAATAATAATAATAATAATGATAATATTATTATTATTATTATTATTATTATTATTATTATTATTATTATTATTATTATTATTATTATTATTATTATTGTTATTATTATTATTACTTGCTAAGCTACAACCCTAGTTGAAAAAGCAGGATGCTAAAAGCCCAGGGAGTCCAACTTGGAAAAATAGCCTTGTGCGAAAAAGAAATAAGGAAATAAATAAACTACAAGAGAATTAATGAACAATACAGAATATATTAAGAACAGTAATAACATTAAAATAGATATGTAAGAAAGAGGCCGTGCATTTGGGCCCCATCCCCTATTATCTAATAATTACTTCACATGATGTATTTACATTATTTTATGATTATGATATTCTAATTATATTCCATTAAATACTCCTCTTCCTGCGACAGATTTCCTTAACATTTACATAAAAGATTGAAACTAACGTTAAATGTAAACTACACCGTTAAATATTTTCCGTAAAAATGGTAAAAATCCTGGAATAAATGTTGCCAGGCATTTACTGGTTTAAAAACAGATATATTAACGTTAAAGAGTGATATTACGATCACCAACCAGTAAAAGATAATAACAAAGTAGGGTAAAAATTACGGTCGCCTGTATTTTACTGAAATATGGCTGAGAACAGTATACTTTTTACGGAGAATTTTTTATTAAAATTACGGGGTTTTTTTAACTGTACTCTTTAATATAAAATGTCCAATATCAAAAAACAGTTTTTTTTCTGATCATGTTTTTTCTTCCTCTTGAAATTTTTTTTTATTAAAATTACGGGTTTTTTTTAACTGTACTCTTTAATATAAAATGTCCGTTATCAATAATCATTTTTTTTCTGATCATGTTGTGTCTTCGACTCTTCAATTTTTTTTTTTTTTTTTATTAGAATTAGGTTTTTTTAACTGTATTCTTTCATATAAACTGTCCCCCTATTTAGAAGCGTTTTTTTTTTTCTGATGATGTTTTTTCTTCCTCTTCAATATTTTTTATTCAAATTGCAGTTTTTTAACTCTATTCTTTAATATGAAATGTCTGCTATCAAGAATCATATTTTTTTTCTGATCATGTTTCTTCGAATCTTCAATATTTTTTTTTTTATAAAAATTACGGTTTTTTTTACTATATTCTTTAATATAAAATGTCTGCTACCAAGTATCATATTTTTATTATCATGTTGTTTCCTCGACTTTTCAATATTTCTTATTAAAACTTACGGTTTTTTAACTCTATTTTTAAATATGAAATGTACGCTATCAAAAAACATTTTTTTTCTGATCATATTTTTTTTTATTAAAATTACAGTTTTTTTAACTGTATTTTTTAATATAAAATGTCTGCTATCAAGAATCATATTTTCATTATCATGTTTCCTCGACTTTTCAATATTTCTTATTAAAAATTACGGTTTTTTAACTCTAATTTTAAATATGAAATGTACGCTATCAATATTTTTTTTCTTTTTATGATTGTCTCTTTGTCTCTTCAATTAAAATATTCAGTAATTTATCATCACGTCGTCTTCAAGGCTTTGGCGGTTGACCACACGACAACTTTATTAATTACTACTCCATAATGATATGGTAATTCGCAAAGTCATTTTAATCGGGTGACGTCAAATGATGGACTAAACCCTTTTCAGTCTTAGAAAAGCTTTTCATCTTCATATTTCAATGAGATTTTATTCATATATTTTCTAATACTAATATTTTCTCAATCAACATTCGTGTCACTATCTTCCTAATCGGGTGGTTGAATCAGTAGAACTTCAAATATTCAAAGTTGGAGCAAATGCTTTTATGTTGACCAGGCTGACACGAGTCTTTTTATAGTTTACATTTGACATACCGGTTTTGACGTTGTTACTGTTTTTAGAATGATTTGTTGTTAATTTGTTCTCATCATTTATTTATTTCTTCATTTCCTTTCCTCATTGGGCTATTTTTTCCTATTGGAGCCACTTATAGCATCTTGCTTTTCCCACTAGTGTTGTAGCTTGGCTAATAATAATAATAATAATAATAATAATAATAATAATAATAATAATAATAATAATAATAATAATAATAATCTTGAAAAAAAATAAGATATTTACATGTAAGTAGATTATAATTTTCAAGAAACTATTATAAGTACTCTTTTGTAAAAGAATAAAAATATAATTTCGGATTTGCTAATGAGAAAATTCTCATTTTTTCATTATTTTCTATAAAAACTGAATCCAAATTTATAAAAATATATGGTTATTAGAAAATATTAATTTTCTGTTAATTTTATTTCATTAATTTCTATAAAAACTGAATCCAAATTTATGAAAATATATGGTTATTAGAAAAGATTAATTTTCTGTTAATTTTGTTTCATTAATTTCTATAAAAACTGAATCCAAATTTATGAAAAAAATAAACCAAAATATTCGATTTATTTAATCATCTTTTCATTGATTTTCAAATAATGCTTATAAAAATAAACATAATATCTACTATTTTATCTTCTTTTCATTTACCTTCAACTAAAGCTTTCAAAAAGATACTAAAAATACCATTTTTGACTTTACCAAAAACTCGCTTTATCTTATATCACTTATCATATGTCTGGAATCCCTCATCTTCACTCGTGCATATTTGGATCTGAGAAGAAGAAGTGTTGATGTTTTGGGAGTGAATCACTTAACGGAAAAACCAGGAGTACAAATATGGCGGCACGCACCATATGGGCAGATGGGCAGGGTACTTGACCTGTGCTTTGGAAGCCCCGTCCCAAACATTTTGTTAATGACTAATAGTTTTTATCTTTTTAAGTTACCATGTGAACTCAGTCACACACACATACACACATATATACAGTACTTAGGCTATGTATATATATATATATATATATACTTATATATATATATATGTATATATATACACATATATATATATATATATATATATAAATATATATATGTATATATATACATATAAAGAGAAGTAAAAGGATATATATATATATATATATATATTCATATATATGTATATAGATATATAGATATATATATATATATATATACATTGCCTTATTGGCCTTATTTTTTGTATGGGTTCCCCCAGGTCCCTCAGTGTGAGGCACCTCGTATATCCACAAGAGAGTTGCTAATGCATCTTCCTGTGTATTTTGCATCTTCCAGTCTTGGATGGTCTGGGATGCATCTTAGGTATTTATCGAGCTTATTCTTAAACACATCTACGCTCACTCCTGATATGTTTCTTAGATGAGCTGGCAGCACATTAAATAGTTGCTGCAGAGAGAGAGAGAGAGAGAGAGAGAGGAGAGAGAGAGAGAGAGAGTTATACACTAGTCTACAGTTTTTAAAAGAAATCGTTATCCAGTCAACAGCTAGCCATAATTTACTTTTTATATGTCAGTGAGATGAAATTTTCCTTTACATCTCATTTAACGTTGATTGCAATATTCTGCTTACCTGTGGTCAACTTTCCAACCCTAAAAAAGGAAGAAGAGAGAGAGGCACATATATAGAATATATGGTTAAAGTAGACCCTTATATCTAACCATATAAGGCTACCCTCAATATCCTTCTTATTGGGATAAAGAGGTATCTAGTAATTGCATATTTTTATTATAAAAAAAATTATATCTTACGTAACGTCTTCATATTAAAGAAATTACTTTGGTGAATTCTGGGCTTTATTAACAAGTGAAATAAGACTTATATTCCATTGAAGTTTATTGTATGGTCTCATGGTAAGCTTTTGTATATGAAAAGAGGTTGACTCACAATTTCATGCTAAGGTATTGTAAATTCTTAAAATTCTTGAAAAAACATTTTATATCTTACGTAACGTCTTCATATCAAATAAATTACTTTGGTGTAATCTGGGCTTTATCTACACGTGAAATAAGACTCATTTTCCACTGGAGCTTATTGTATGGTCTCATGCTAAGCTGTTGTAAAGGAAGAGAGGTCGACTCACACAATTCTTAAAACCGATCGAATATATTTCATATAAATCGTGATGAAGAGGGAGAGCTAGAATGAGCTAAATGGTGCTGACGTGTATGGCTGTTGATGTACGACCAGATGGTTTAAGAGGATTATTGGAAGTCTATTCCATAGAAGGAGATCAGTGGGTGTGTTCGATTTGCCGGGCTGTTGGTAATTGCTTACTTCTTTGCGAAGCCGATAAAATATTTGATCGTAGATTATAATTTTAGTTTCTGCATCTTTTTTTTTTTTATGGAAACATTTTCACAAATATATAATAGATCAAATGACTCAATCCTGTCTACTCTAATATTCGCATATCCATTTCATCGATTATTTCATATTTCATCTTTTCTTTTTAATATTTTATATAAGGTTGTTGTGGCCTTATTAGTAACGTCTGTTTACAATGTGATAAGATGCACACCCACACACACACACACACACACATATATATATATATATATATATATGTGTGTGTGTGTGTGTGTGTGTGTGTACAGTATATATACTATATATATACAGTGTACACATACATATATAAAGAGTATATATATATATATATATATGCATATATATTTATATATATTGTATATGTATCCATATATATTATATATATTTATCTATCTATCTATCTATCTATCTATCTATCTATCTATCTATCTTGGTGGCTCTGAGGGAGTCTACATGTCTATCTGCTGAGTCATCAGCAGCCATTGCCTGGCCCTCCCTGGTCCTAGCTTGGGTGGAGAAGGGGCTTGGGCGCTGATCATATGATATATGGTCAGTCTTTAGGGCATTATCCTGCTTCATAGGGCAGTGTCACTGTCCCTTGCCTCTGCCATTCATGAGCGGCTTTTAACCCTTTAAGCCTTTAAATAATAACAAATGTAACTGTTTCTGCAGGACAAAGGCCTCAGTTGTATCCTTATTCATGTCTGGGGTTTGCCTGTTTTCATCTCCACGATGGCCAACTGTGGATTAATAATGGTAGGAGACTTTAATCTGATCGCTCAGAACAAACCAACCTAGTATGGGGTGGCTCTGACTAGTACAGCTTTGCTGGTCATGATAATACACAAAACCTTTCCCTACGTTAAGGTATCCCCACTCAGAAATGGTAATTATCAAAGTTCAATTTGAATATTTTAGGTAAATGTAGTTTGTTTGGGATTGGTCATTGGTTTATCATTATCTGAATTATTATTATTATTATTATTATTATTATTATCATTATTATTATTATTATTATTACTATTATTATTATTATTATTATTATTATTATTATTATTATTATTATTATTATCACTTGCTAAGTTATAACCTTAGTTGGAAAAGCAGGATGCTATAAGTCCAGGGACTCCAACATGTATAATAACCCAGGAAAGGAAACAAGGAAACATTAAATATTTCAAGAACAGTAGCATTAAAATATTTCATATATTAAAGATAAAAACTTTAACAACACAAGAGGAGGAGAAATTAAATAGAATATTGTGCCCGAGTCCAAAA
>NC_090725.1:297328735-297333735 GCF_036898095.1 Palaemon carinicauda | reverse complement strand
GATAATAATAAAAGAATAATAATAACAATAATAATAGAAATAATAATAGTGATAATAATAACCATAATAATATTAATAATAACAACAACAACAATAACAATAACAACAAAAACAACAATGATAATAATAATAATAATAATAATAATAATAATAATAACAATAATAATAATAATAACTACAAAAGCACTATGAGACTGCTGACCTCCGCCACGGAAGCTTACTTCTCCAAACCAGCTTGCCTTTCCCAGAATCAATTTCGACCGTAGGCGTATTTGAAGTCTGTGTGACAACCATGTGCGAACTTGGGGATAAGGTTAGTGGTCTTTCTGTCCTAACCTTTGACCTAACCTTTGACATAGGACTTTCAAAATTGAATCACTTCCAAATCATGAAATAACAATTAATCCCTGAAAGTTTCACTATTAAAAGGGTAAAAATGTGGCCAAGAAGTTATTAAAAACAAATGAATAAACAGACAAATGTACAAACAGGGGCGAAAACATAACCTCCTTCCAACTTTCTTGGCGGAGGTAAAGATAATAGCAGCAGTAACAAGGTCAATTTTGCCTACTATAAACATGCTGAAATAAAACTCAAAAAGGTAAACACTCTAATAATCACAAAAGACATATGTACAAACAGGGGCGAAAACATAACCTCCTTCCAACTTTGTTGTCGGAGGTAATGATAATAGCAGCAGTAATAAAGTCAATTTTGCCTACTATAAACATGCTGAAATAAAACTAAAGGTAAACACTAATAATCACAAATGACAAATGTACAAACAGGGGCGAAAACATAACCTCCTTCCAACTTTGTTGACGGAGGTAATGATAATAGCAGCGTTAATAAGGTCAATTTGCCTACTATAAACATGCTGAAATAAAACTAAAGGTAAACACTCTAATAACCACAAAAGACAATAACAGAAATAATCCTTCTCACTCAGGGACAAGACCCTTGCAATGCCCCACCCATTTAGCACTCCTTAGCATAAAGGATCTGTAGGATCTGTAGGGTGTGTCAGCAAACGATCATTTGCGTAGGATCGGATTCCCTTTTGGTTAAGAAAAAGTTGATCATCCTTTTTTGGGGTCTTCCAGTCCAATATTAGACTGTAGACAGTGTAGCCCCTCCGCATTCAGCTTTAGTCTCCCCTAAGAGGAAGTCTGGGGGTAATCTCGTGTTGCTCTTAAATGTAGGATTCCAGTTTTTTATTTCTTTTGTTATTTGCGATTTTTGGTTTTGTTTAAAAAGAGATTGTAGAATATTCTTTCGTCTTTTCCTGGTTGAAATTTTATTCATTAATAATTTTCTAAGGTTGTAGTCTTCTGAGAATTTTTCAAAGAATGTTTTTGTAAACTATATGGACCCTTAAAACTTATCGTATTATTATAATTCCTGATTATTAGACAATTTTTCTTTCACCTTTTCTTTGGAATATCATTACATGTGAATTCTCCATATAAAAACCTTAATTTTTTCCAAAAAGCATTTCTGTAATAAGCCCATATAAATCAATACATGGACTATAACTTCCAAAAAGCATTTTTGTAATGTGCCCATAAAAATCAATACATGAACTTTAACCACAAAACCTCCAATAGAATAGATTAGCATAATAAAATCAAACCCTTATAAACTCTCGATCCTGAATAGATATAAAAATATCTTTTATCCACCAATAAACAAACTTATCTCCTCCATCAGATGAAATCATCCAAAGTACATTAAAGCACTCTGATATTCGAAGAGATTAAAACATCCAAATGACGTGAACAGCTTGATTTAAGAAAAGCCTTCTTACATAAGAAAACAAAATCAAGAGGCTCCCGTAGTTTGGCTCCAAGGACATCCAGTTCAGCACCATTTCGGTCGGAAAATATTAGATGCAATCGAATGTGGGGGGAGGGGGGGCCTTGCTTCGACCAGGAGGATCTTAGAGGATCACTTGAGGTTCTGAGATCCTTATTATTATTATTATTATTATTATTATTATTATTATTATTATTATTATTATTATTATTATTATTATTATTATTATTATTATTATTATCATTATTATTATTATTATTCATGTTGCCAATATTGCTTTTGTTGTTCTAACAAATAAAATATTAATAATAAACTATCAGTAGCTTTCCTTATACATTTATTTATCTATCTACATATGTGTATATAGATAGATAGATAGATAGATAGATAGATAATTTAACTGCTGATAAAGCTATTATTCTATTTATTTAGAAACATCTCTCTCTCTCTCTCTCTCTCTCTCTCTCTCTCTCTCTCTCTCTCTCTCTCTCTCTCTCTCTCTCTGTTCAAAAGCACTGCAATTTAGTTGGGATTTTCAAGTAAGAGCAGGGAATCTTGTAGGCTCCAGGATCCAAGAGAATAGTAGCAGAAATTCTGGAGGCTTCAGCTTATTTCCAAAGAGAATAACTACAGAGAATCCTAAGATGTACCAGATCATATCTAGAATGAGGAGTAACAGGTATCTAGAGACTTTAGATTATACCAAAAGAGAGTAGCAACATGGAATCTTAGACTCCGTCTTATATCCAAAACGAGGGGAATCCTAGAAATTCCACTTTACATCCAAAATAAGTAACATAAGGAATCCTAGAGGCCCCAACTTATAACCAAAAAGAGTGAAGGCGAAAATCTTAGGGGCTCCAGATTATATCCAAAATGAGTAACAGCAGGAATCTTAGAGATTTCGCCTTATATATAAAGGGAGTAACGGCAGTAATCCTGAGAGCTCCACGCTGTATTCAAAGCGAGTGATAGTAAAAATCCTTGATGCTCTACTTTACTGTATATCCAAAGGGAATGATAGCTGGAATAGTAAGGCTTCAGCATATAACCAAACAGCGAAACAGTAAGAATCCTGGAAGTTTCCTGGAAGCTTCACCTTATACCTAAAGAGAGTAATAGTAAGAATCCTGGAGGCTCCAGTTTAAATCTTAGCATAGTAACACCAGGAATCTCTGAGGCTCTAGTTTATATCAGAGTAGAGTAAAATTGGGAGTCCTGGATGCTCGAGCTTCTATCCAGTGTTGGTAGAAGTAATAATTATATACCCTGTAGGCCCCAGCTTATATCCAAAGAAAGTAACAACAGAGAGTCCTGGAGGCTTCAACTTATATCCAAAGAAAGTAACAATAGGGAATCCTGGAGGCTTTAGCTTATATCCAAAGAAAGTAACAACAGGAAATCCCGGAGGCTTCAGATTATATCTAAAGAAATTAACAACAGGGAATCCTGGAGGCTTCAACTTATATCCAAACGAAGTAACAACAGGGAATCCTGGAGGCTTCAGCTTATATCCAAAGAAAGTAACAACAGGGTATCCCGGAGGCTTCAGTTTATATCCAAAGAAAGTAACAACAGGGAATCCTGGAGGCTTTAGCTTATATCCAAAGAAAGTAACAACAATCTATCCTGGAGGCTTCAGTTTATATCCAAAGAAAGTAACAACAGGGAATCCTCGAGACTCCAGCTTATATCCAAAGAAAGTAACAAGAAGGAATCCTGGAGGCTTCAGCTTATATCCAAAGAAAGTAACAACAGGGAATCCTGGAGGCTTCAGCTTATATCCAAAGAAAGTAACAATAGGGAATCCTGGAGGCTTCAGCTTATATCCAAAGAAAGTAACAACAGGGAATCCTGGAGGCTTTAGCTTATATCCAAAGAAAGTAACAACGGGGAATCCCGGAGGCTTCAGTTTATATCCAAAGAAATTAACAACAGGGAATCCTGGAGGCTTCAACTTATATCCAAACGAAGTAACAACAGGGAATCCCGGAGGCTTCAGCTTATATCCAAAGAAAGTAACAACAGGGAATCCCGGAGGCTTCAGTTTATATCTAAAGAAATTAACAACAGGGAATCCTGGAGGCTTCAACTTATATCCAAAGAAAGTAACAATAGGGAATCCTGGAGGCTTCAGCTTATATCCAAAGAAAGTAACAACAGGGAATCCTGGAGGCTTCAGCTTATATCCAAAGAAAGTAACAACAGGGAATCCTGGAGGCTTCAGCTTATATCCAAAGAAAGTAACAACAAGGAATCCTGGAGGCTTCAGCTTATATCCAAAGAAAGTAACAACAGGGAATCCTCGAGACTCCAGCTTATATCCAAAGAAAGTAACAAGAAGTAATCCTGGAGGCTTCAGCTTATATCCAAAGAAAGTAACAACAGGGAATCCTGGAGTCTTCAGCTTATATCCAAAGAAAGTAACAACAGGCAATCCCGGAGTCTTCAGCTTATATCCAAAGGGAGAAACAACAGAACATATTCAATGCTCCAACTTGTATCTAAAATGAGTAACCATGAGTAATTCTGGGGGTTCCAGGTTATATCCAAAAGTAACACACGAGAATCAAAATGGCTCTAGCTTATACCCAAGGAGGTAACAGTAAGTAGTCCTACGTGATCTAACTTATTATATCCAAGGGTAGAAACACTAGTGAATCCATATGGCTCCGGTTTGTGTCTCTGAGGTCTATAAACATGGAATCTGTGAGGCTTCTGCTTATTTCCAAAAGGGAATTAAATCAGAGAATCTGGAAGGCTCTAGCGTTTATCCATAGGTGAATCCTGGAGGATCCATCTTATTGCCAAGAGTAGCAACCAATGAGTTCTTTATGGTCTTCATGCTAGAAACAATAGAATTCCTTGAGATTCCAGAATATATCCAAATAAGTAACATCAGAAGTAATTGATGTTAGAGCTCATATCCAGTGAGAGTAGAAGCAGGAAATTCTGCAGGCTCCAGCTTAAATCAGGGGAGTAACGACAAGGAATTCTTCAAGTTACAGGTTATTTACAAAAGGGTGCCAGCAGGGAATCCCCAAAGCTTCAGTTTCAGTTTATAAGTAACTGATAACTGGTGTAACAACATGAAAACTGGAAGTATCCAGTATATTTCAAAAGGAAGAAACCATAAAATTCCTGGAGGCTCCAGCTTATAACCAAATTAAATAACTGCAGGACTA
>NC_090725.1:297313735-297323735 GCF_036898095.1 Palaemon carinicauda | reverse complement strand
TGTTACTGTTTTTAGAATGATTTATTGTTAATTTGTTCTCATCATTTATTTATTTCCTTATTTCCTTTCCTCACTGGGCTATTTTTCCCTATTGGAGCCCTTGGGCTTATGGCATCTTGCTTTTCCAACTAGGGTTGTAGCTTGGCTAGTAATAATAATAATAATAATAATAATAATAATAATAATAATAATAATCTTGAAAAAAAATAACATATTTACATGTTAGTAGCTTATAATTTTCAAGAAACTCTTATAAGTACTCTTTTGTAAAAGAATAAAAATATAATTATCTGTTGATTTTATTTCATTAATTTCTATAAAAACTGAAACCAAATTTATAAAAAAAAAAATAAACCAAAATATTTGATTTATTTAATCATCTTTTCATTGATTTTCAAATAATGCTTATAAAAATAAACATAATATCTACTATTTTATCTTCTTTTCATCTACCTTCAACTAAAACTTTCAAAAAGTTACTAAAAATACCATTTTTGACTATGACAAAAACTCGCTTTATCTTATATCACTCCTCATCATATTTCTGGAATCACTCATCTTCACTCGTGCATATTTGGATCTGAGATGAAGAAGTGTTGATGTTTTGGGAGTGAATCACTTAACGGAAAAACCAGGAGTACAAATATGGCGGCACGCACCATATAGGCAGATGGGCAGGGTACTTGACCTGTGCTTTGGAAGCCACGTCCCAAACATTTTGTTAATGACTAATAGTTTTTATCTTTTTAAGTTACCATATGAACTTAGTCACACACATACACACACACACACACACACATATATATATATATATATATATATATATATATATATATATATGTATATATATATATATATATATATATAATATACGTATATATATATATGTGTGTATATATATAGATATATATATATATATATATATATATATATATATATATATATATATATGTATATATATATATATATATATGTGTGTGTGTGTGTGTGTGTTTGTGTGTGTATACATATATATATATATATATATATATATATATATATATATATATATATACATACATATATATATATATACTTATACATATATATAAATATATATATACATATGTGTGTATATATACATATATATAGATATATATGTACATAGAGAGAGAGAGAGAGAGAGAGAGAGAGAGAGAGAGAGAGAGAGAGAGAGAGAGAGAGAGAGAGAGAGAGAGAGAGAGTTATACTCTACAGTCTACAGTTTTTAAAAGAAATCGTTATCCAGCCAACAGCTAGCCATAATTTACTTTTTTATACGTCAGTGCGATAAAATTTTCCTTTACATCTCATATAACGTTGATTGCAATATTCTGCTTACCTGTGGTCAACTTTCCAACCCTAAAAAAGGAAGAAGAGAGAGAGGCACATATAGTATATATGGTTAAAGTAGACCCTTATATCTAACCATATAAGGCTACCTTCAATTTCCTTCTTATTGGGTTAAAGAGGTCTCTAGTAATTGCAAATTTTCATTATAAAAAAAAATTATATATTACGTAACGTCTTCATATAAAAAAAATGACTTTGGTGAATTCTGGGCTTTATTGACAAGTGAAATAAGACTCATATTCCATTGAAGTTTATTGTATGGTGTCATGGTAAGCTTTTGTATATGAAAAGAGGCTGACTCACACAATTTCATGCTAATCTATTGTAAATTCTTAAAATTCTTAAAAAAATATTTTATATCTTACGTAACTTCTTCATATCAAATAAATTACTTTGGTGTAATCAGGGTTTTATTTACACGTGAAATAAGACTCATTTTCCACTGGAGCTTATTGTAAGGTCTCGTGCTAAGCTGTTGTAAAGGAAGAGAGGTCGACTCACACAATTCTTAAAACCGATCGAATATATTTCAGATAAATCGTGATAAAGAGGGAGAGCTAGAATGAGCTAAATGGTGCTGACGTGTATGGTTTAAGATGATTATTGGCAGTCTATTCCATAGAAGGATCTCAGTGGGCGTGTTCGATTAGCCGGGCTGTTGGTAATTGCTTACTTCTTTGCGAAGCCGATAAAATCCTTGATCGAAGATTACGATTTAAGTTTCTGCATCTTTATTTTTTTATGGAAACTTCTTCATGAATCTTAAATAGACCAAATTACTCATTCCTGTCTACTCTGATATTCTCATATCCATTTCCTCAATTATTTCATATTTCATCTTTTCTTTTTAATATTTTATATAGGTTTGTTGTGGCCTGATTAGTAACGTCTCTTTACAATGTGCTAATATGCACACACACATACACACACACACACACACAAACATATATATATATATATATATATATATATATATATATATATATATATATATATATATATATATATATATACTATATATATACAGTATATACATACATATATAAAGAGTATATATATATATATATATATATATATATATATATATATATATATAATTATATATATATATATATATATATATATATAGATAGATAGATAAATATATATATATATATATATATATATATATATATATATTTATCTATCTATCTATCTATCTATCTATATATATATATATATATATATATATATATATATATATATATATATATATATATATATATATATATATAGTGCCATAAGTGTCTGCACTCTTACCATCCTTGTGAGCTAGCTTAGTGGCTCTGAGGGAGTCTACATGTCTATCTGCTGAGTCATCAGTAGCCATTGCCTGGCCCTCCCTGGTCCTAGCTTGGGTGGAGAAGGGGCTTGGGCGCTGATCATTTAATATATGGTCAGTCTCTAGGGCATTATCCTGTTTGATAGGGCAGTGTCACTGTCCCTTGCCTCTGCCATTCATGAGTGGCTTTTAACCCTCTAAGCTTTTAAATGAAAACCAATGTAACTGTTTCTGCAGGACAAAGGCCTCAGTTATATCCCTATACCTGTCTGGGGTTTGCCAGTTTTCATCTCCACGATGGCCAACTGTGGATTAGTAATGGTAGTAGACTTTAATCTGATCGCTCAGAGCAACCAACCTAGTATGGGGTGGCCCTGACTAGTACAGCTTTGCTGATCATAATACACAAACCCTTTCCCTACGTTAAGGTATCCTCACTCAGAAATAGTGATCATCACAGTTCAATTTGAATATTTTAGGTAAATGTAGTTCGTTTGGGATTGGTGTAAACTTATGGGAAAAATTTGGTGTATCACTTTTTGAATTATTATTATTATTATTATTATTATTATTATTATTATTATTATTATTATTATTATTATTATTATTATTATTATTATTATTATTATTATTATTATCACTTGCTAAGTTACAACCCTAGTTGGAAAAGCAGGATGCTATAAGTCCAGGGACTCCAACATGTATAATAACCCAGTGAGGAAAGGAAACAAGGAAACATTAAATATTTCAAGAACAGTAACATTAAAATGTTTCGTATATTAAAAATAAAAACTTTAACAAAACGAGAGGAAGAGAAATTAAATAGAATATTGTGTCCGAGTACAAAAATATGAGGATAGTTTTTTTTTTATATACGAAATGTTATGATTTAGTGTTACCTTGCCAGAAGTGAAGCCGGTTAGGTAGAAAAGAGTGGTTTAAGACTTAGTCTTTAGGTAAGGTAAGTATATAACAGTCTAAGGGAGATAGTAGGGGGCATAGCACCTTTGCAGTAGGTAAGTAGGTAAGTATATATCTTCTAGTAGGTAAATACGTAAATAGATGTCTTCTAGGCTAGGTGGGGAACCTTACGTCAGGTGAGCCAATTTACGAAACATTTCAATGATTTCTTACCCTTGTTTTCAAATGACCTTGATGACATCATAATGACGTCACAATGACGTCACAATGACGTCACAATGACGTCACACCTGACATCCTCCTTTCACCACTTCCGGTTAACTTATATTTCACAGTGACTGGACCAGCTTTCACATCGTTCATTTCTCTTCTCGTTTATCTCTGAATTAATCCAGTCGTCTTTCATTATCTTCCCATCTTCCAAACCTTACTCAGAAACGAGTTACGTGATGATATCCTTTCAGATATATGAAGCCCAGTTTATTAATTAATAATTAATACAAATACTACTTCGATGTGTAGATAATTAAGTGAGGCTTACCTGGTGTTTTAACAACAATAATAATATTATTTATTATTTATTATTTATTATTTATTATCTATTATTTATTATTTATTATTTATTATTTATTATATATTATTTATTATTTATTATTTATTATTTATTATTATTACAACAATTAAAATTACCAATTTATATAATAAACTAGTGTACGCAACCCGTCAAAAATGATGACTAAATATTCTTATACTTATGCAAACACACACACACACGCACACACACATATTCAATCCTTTCCTAACTACCTCCCTGGGTACCCCCTATCAATACGGTATGGTTTCTCACACTCCCTCTACCATAGGGACAGGGAGAGACTGAGTAGTCATACGTTAGGCAATGCCGTTCATTGGGACAGGTAAGATATATATATATATATATATATATATATATATACATACATATATATATACATATATATATAAATATATATACACATATATATATATATATATATATGTATATATATAAGCTATATTTATTTATTTCTATATACATATACATATGCATATATATATATATATATATATATATATATATATATATATATATATATATATACATACATACATATAGCCAGAACCTTGCTCTTTATTATATAGAACATCATTTGTGATATCGACCACTATTGCAATTTCTTTATAGTTCATTTTTTTAAATATTTTATGAAATAAAATATTTTCATTAAATGGAATTCTTGTCAAGGTATCGGAAAGAATTTGTTTTTATATATCAGGTCCTTTGATGATACTTTTGATTTAGAATTAGACAAAAATTAATATATTCATCATCACTAAAAATCAAACGACTTTATTACATCAAAGTATTTGATTGAAAATGAAAAGGTAATTGAGTCTAATGTAATTCATATTCTATAAATTAACGTAGCCAAGAAGCTGTTCACAAACAAACACACACACAAACACAGGGTAAAACCTAACCTCCTTCCAACTTTGTTGGAGGAGGTACAAATATTTCTAGGGGAAAACTCCAATCAATCATGTTGATGATTTTGTTTTCGATAAAGCTGCATAGATGGCACCACATGGTTTCGCTTCAGGGGTTCTTAACCTTTTGATTGATTCAGGACCCCCAATGGACTGCTCAGTATTGTCCCATAACCCCACTTCGCTTAACTGTCGAAATAATTATCATCCTCTCCCGGCACCATTTTTGCCATCTCCAGTGGAGCTTCTTCTTTCTTTTAATCATGTACGAAACTTATTAGGAGGATTCCCCCAAGAGGTTTTCCAGGAGCAGAAACCCCATATGATGAAAGAGTTGCATTCTGATTTTAAGGAACTCTTCTAAACTTAAAAGCATCAATCGATGTGCCGATATGATGACTGTGTTTAGCTTTCTAGATGTTCCCTCACAGCTGATGGGTTCAAATTTCCATTGCTCATTACCAGATGTGACACAGTGTTTAAAACTCTTAGGGTTGACTGCTTTATAAAGAAAACGCCTTAATTAACATTCTACCCAAGTAGGATTAATACATTAAAATAAATACCAATACCCAGAGATCGAGTCCCATACTCCCAGCATTTGGATCCCATACCCCAAGGGGTATGAATACCCCAGGTTAAGAACCCCAGGTATGAATTATCCAGTAAATTAACACCTTATCTAACATTTTACCCATATATGAATTAATATATTAAATAAAATAGATACCTGTACCCCGAGATTGAGTCCCATACCCCCAGCATTTGGATCCCATGCCCCAAGGTGTATGAATACCCCAGGTTAAGAACCCCAGGTATAGATTATCCAGTAAATTGACACCTAATCTAACATTTTACCCAAGTATGAATTAATACATTAAATAAAATATATACATGTACCCAGAGATCGAGTCCCATACCCCCAGCATTTGGTTCTAATACCCCCAAAGGGATATGGATACCCAAAGTTAAGAACCCCCTGTATAAATTATCCAGTAAATTAACACCTTATCTAACATTTTACCCAAGCATGAATTAATATATTAAATAAAATAGATACATGCACCCAGAGATCGAGTCCCATTGGGGTATGGATACCCCAGGATAAGAACCCCAGGTTTAGTTTATCCAGTAAATTCCTTTGACCAAATCTTCATGGAAGGCAGTTGCAAACATTGAGCAAAATAAACACTGATAAAAAAATGTTGAAGAAGCAAAATGTTCTCAGAATTCTAAAGATGAAAACCGGAGAGTCTGGTTGAGAAGCCTTTAAAGGTAAAGGGGCGTGTTTAATTGTCAAGTTGAGGCTTTTAATTCTTCTGAATTACTTTGGCACGTGATGTCACAGTTGCTGGAACTCAGAATATCCTCTGCGCATTTACTGTGCAAATGTGAGGCACGGATACAGACTCCTTACGTTCCTACAGTAGACAATTTATTCATACCTATAAATCTTGAAGCTCAAATTTATGGAATAATGTTATTACAAAGTGGGGATACCTTAACGTGGTGAAATGGTTTATGCATCGCTATGTATCAAAGCTGTACTAGTCAGGTCTACCCATACTAGGTTGGCTTGCTGAGAGCAATCAAACTAAAGTCTTCTACCATCACCAATCTGCAGTTGGCCAGCGTGGTGATGAAAATAGTCAAAGCCCAGACATGATTAAGAATATCTGCGGTGAACTAGAAAAGCTGCATTTGTTATTATTATTGTTGTTGTTGTTGTTGTTGTTGTTGCTGTTGTTGTTTTAATTAAATTTTGGATTAAAAAAATATTAGGATTAAATGGGAATTACTTCATTTTTTTCTGGAATTCTGATAATAACCGGAAATTAGAAAATTATTTATTCCTTCCCCCAAAAAATGTAATTGATAAGGATGACGTTACAAAGTTTTAAAATGAGTTAAGGATCTTGATTCAATTTCTTTTTATCCTATATATTTCACTTTTTAGTTTACCTTATCAATAATCTTAATAGCTACTTCTTAACAAAATATTCTGTTTTGTGCTGTTTGCTCTATTGGAGTCCTTGAGCTTTCAATATTTTACTCTTCTAAGGTCACTTCTTGTATTTTCCTAATCAAATATATAATAGAAATAATATGCTTCTTCGATGTCTATTATTAATAACAACAAAAGTAAAAATGATAATAATAATAATAATAATAATAATAATAATAATAATAATAATAATAATAATAATAATAATAATAATAATAATAATAATAATAATAATAATAATAATAATAGCTATTACTTTTATGAACTCTAATATATTTTCATATAAAAATTTTATAAATTAGAACATAAAAAAGATTCCAACAAATAGTATATATTCAACACCATCATCACGACTACTACTATTAGAACTACTTCTATTACTACTAATAGTAGTAGTATTAATAACACAAGTACTAATTATACTACCTCTACAGTTACTTCTATTTCTACAACTAAGATGTTATACTATTGACGGATGTCATTATACACTAACATTTACAGGACTCATACTATCTTCATTTCCTTCGACCACAAATTATAATGAGGTATTTCTGATATGTCTTCATCCTTAGGTCCAAGTTCCCTACATTTGCTTTACATTCAGATCTTTCCGGACAGTTCCACCCTGTTCGTAATACTATGTATACACTTAATCTAATAGTCAGGTCTTCTCCATCATGAGGATCAATACTACATAGTACTCTAGAAGTTTTATTCCAGCTGTGACCACGTTATGGAATGATCTTCCTATTCGGGTATGTGAATCAGTAAAACTTGAAAAGTTCAAACTTGCAGCAAATGTTTCTATGTTGAACAGGCTGACATAAGTCCTTTTATAGTTTATATATGAAATATCTGTTTTAATGTTGTAAATGTTTTTAAAAGATTTTATTTGAATTGTTCATTACTTCTTATATCGTTTGTTTATTTCCTTATTGCCTTTCCTCACTGGGCTATTTTTTCCTGTCGGAGCCCTTGGGCTTTTAGCATCTTGTTTTTCCAACTAGGGTTGTAGCTTAGATAATAATAATAATAATAATAATAATAATAATAATAATAATAATATGTTTCGACCCCAACTTCTACTCGGGTAAATCTTCTACGTCTCCATCCACAGATGCAAATCCCCCTACATTTGCTCTATGGCAGACCATGAAATTTGCCACGGTATATGTAGCACCTTATTACCCAAGCGAGGAGAACAGACCAACAAAAAGAGCAGTGATATCATTCTTCCCTTGGGGGGTACGAAGGGCAATGTCAGTTGGGGGGGAGGGGGGAGATGGGATAGGAGTCAAGAACAACCCCCTCAAACCCCTTCAACAGCTCTGTGTTTACGTATGTACTGCTGCGAACTTCGGTTTTTAGTTAATCTTTCCTTTTCTCTTGAACTTGCTTACGTCCACGTGGAGACTTGGTAACTTGTTTTTTATCTTTGGGATATTAATTTTTGTCTTTTTTTTTACACCTTATTTTCTCTAATGGATATACTTAAATGGTTTTATTCCTTCTTTATTATCTGTTTTGTCTTCTTCACATATGAAGACTTAGTTTCTTTATAGTTTTACCTTTTCATGCATCTATCTAAGTATCTCCTGTAGGAGCCCCTGGGCTTACAGCATCCTGCTTTTCCAACTAGGGTTGTAGTTTAGAAATTAATAATAATAATAATGATAATACACTTTTACACTTTTATACTTTATTTATTCTTATGTACATTCATACAGTAAAAAGCTAATAGGGGCTTTTCCCTGCTTTGGCATATATAACTAAAAGTAACATTTTGACATTATTAAAATATTTGATAAAAGGATTACATTTCTTATCTCAAGATAGACTTTGCAATAAATACTTGAAGTTATTTATTATTTGAAATAGAAACTAAAAATATAAACATTAAAGCAGAGAAACAAACATGGCTAACGTACAGAATCATATAAAAACAATTCACCACTTAAGGATTTCATTTACTACTACTACTAATAATAATAATAATAATAATAATAATAATAATAATAATAATAATAATAATAATAATAATAATAATAATAATAATAATAATAAGAAACCGAAGGGCTCCAACAGGGAAGATAGCCCAGTAGGGAAAGGAAATATTGAAAAAACGACAAGAGAAGTTTAAGAACAATAATAAAAATAAAATAAATCTTTCTTATATAAAGTATAAAAACTTGAAAATAACAAGATAAAAAATCAAAAACTTCGAAATAACAAGAGGAAGAGAAACAAGATAGAATAGTGTGCCCGAGTGTACTCTTAAGCAACGTATTGTTGGAATACTGAGCCGGTCCTTGACTTGAACTTGAGGAAAACTTTGGCAAGCTAATTCTTCCCTGTTTGACATTGAACCTTCTCCTTGCTCACTGGGGGACCTTCCTTCATACGTATGCAAGTAAAATGTTTAACAAGGGATTTTTCCCTACGTAAAATATAAAGTTTTTTTTATAGACTCTTCTGACAGAGGAGGAATCTCTCCCCTGCTGCACAAACTCGTATGATATTTCTTTCCTAAATTCCTGGCTGTTTTTCTCCATTACAATTGACGTCAATGCATTTTTTTATTTTGAGGAGTGTATAGTGTTAGCAAACGTATCGTTGTATTTAAGTTTTTATTTAGTTTCTTCATCTCGTTATAATATCTCTATTTCTGTTCAAATATTGTTTTATATTTAATTTTAAGACTTATTGCTATACAAATCTTTTTCATAAATATTTTGATAACTAAATATCTAAATATTATATAATTTCCAAAAGTTCTCCTAGAAGTGCATCAACTTCTCCCCCACCCAAAAGAAGTCATGGATTTGTGTTTTGGTTGGTTATTTCTCCTTATCTTATAAGAGTTTTTGTCTAAATTA
>NC_090725.1:297288735-297308735 GCF_036898095.1 Palaemon carinicauda | reverse complement strand
AGATTTTTTTTTTATTTTTTTTTTTGTGCAATTGTATAGCTTGGCAGGATTATTAATCATGTAGAAAATGGATTAAGTGTATAGAGTTTGGGAAATTTGGAGCTGACAATTCAGTTTCTGGTATGTTATTATTATTATTATTATTATTATTATTATTATTATTATTATTATTGTTGTTGTTATTATTGTTGTAGTTGTTGTTGTTGTTGTTGTTGCTGTTGTTGTCGTCATCATCATTATTATTATTATCATTATTATTATTATTATTATTAATATTATTATTGTTGTTGTTATTATTGTTGTAGTTGTTGTTGTTGTTGTTGTTGCTGTTATTGTTGTTGTCATCATTATTATTATTATTATCATTATTATTATTATTGTTGTTATTATTGTTGTAGTTGTTGTTGTTGTTGTTGCTGCTGTTGTTGTTGTTGTCATCATTATTATTACTATTATTATTATTATTACTATTATTATTATTATTATTATTATTATTATTATTATTATTATTATTATTATTATTATTAGGTATGCTACAATCCTAGATCTAAAAGCAGGATGCTATAATCCCAAGGGCTCCAACAGGGAAAAATGGTTCATTGAGGAAAGGAAATAAGTAAATAAATAAACTACATGAGAAGTAATGAATTATTAATATAAAATATATTAAGATCAGTAACAATGTTAAAATATATCTCTCATATATTACTTATGAAGAGACTTAGTCCGCCAATTCAACATAAAAACATTCGCTGCAAGTCTGAACTTCTGAAGTTCCACCGATTCAACTGCCGAATTAGAAAAATTGTTCCATAATCACAGCTAGAACTGGAGGGGCACTCAGTAGAGCGAAGACCTCCGCCCCGGCAGCTGATTTCTCAACTTTTGCTTGACAATGACCTTGATATCTAACCTTAACATATATTTATTGGCGTGGATTTTCATACACTCAAATATGAACCAAGTTTAAAGTCTCTCTGACAACGTTTATCAAACTTATGGCTGATTACGTGAATTGGTAATTTATCTTGACTGTGACCTTGACCTTTGACTTTGACCTTCCAAAATTTAATCCTTTCCAGCTTTTTACTTAACAGTTAATCCCTAACTTTCATTACTCTACGATTAAAATTGTGGCCAATGTACTGGTCACAAACAAACAAACACACACACAAGTAAATACACAAACAGGGGTGAAAAATAACCTCCTTCCAACTTCGTTGGCGGGGATAATAAAACTTCTAGAATACTGCGTAGTACTAGAACTTATGATGGAGAAGTTTCCTGATCGCTGATTGGTTGGACAAGATAATTCTGACCAATCAGAGAGCAGGAAACTTTCCCGAGCTAAAAGGGCACACTAGCGAGTCGGTGCAAATCTACCTAACTAAAAAGAATTGACTATAATATTCGCAGTTAATTCTAACAGCCATGCATTCTCCATCATAAGTTCTAGTACTACACAGTATTCTAGAAGTTTTATTCCCCCGCCAACGAAGTTGGAAGGTTATTTTTCACCCCTGTTTGTGTATTTACTTGTGTGTGTGTTTGTTTGTTTGTGACCAGCGCATTAAAAAAAAATGAGTATAGTGTTCAGTACAAGATGGTACAGTCTGGGGGGATCTGAATGTAAAGGATAATCAGAATTATGGAAACATTTATGCAACATGCATAAAGAGCTAACTGAACAACGATACTAGAAGGAGTTTTTACCATAATGCTAGAAGGACGAACAGGAAGTTTTGTTATAATGTTGTTATTGTTCTTAAAATATTTTATTCTTATTAGTCATTACTATTCTTTATGTTTATTTATTTCCTTATTTTCTTTCCTCACTGGACTATTTTTCCCTGTGGGAGACCTTGGGCTTATAGCATCCTGCTTTTCTAACTGGGGTCGTAGTTTAGCTAATAATAATAATAATAATAATAATAATAATGATAATAATAATAATGATAATGATAATAATGATAATAATAATGATAATAATAATGATAATAATAATAAAAACAAGGATGTTGATACTACTACTACTACTACTACTACTATTACTACTACTACTACTACTACTACTACTACTACTACTACTAGTAATAATAATAATAATAATAATAATAATAATAATAATAATAATAATAATAATAATAGAAGTAGTAATAATAATAATAATAATAATAATAATTATTATTATTATTATTATTATTATTATTATTATTATTATTATTATTATTATTATTATTATTATAAACCATAAAAACAATAGGGATACAATTAAGAATCATAATTATTAGACATACTGAAAATATGCCTAATGAAAAACCAATTTCAACATCCAAAATTGAATATATCTGAGAAGCAACACCCACAGAAAATCATTCCAGACAAAGTAAACAAAGGCAACAAAGAGGATGCAATTACGTATGATAATCCAGTGGCTTGACCTACCCTAAGGAACGTTCCATGGGGGGAAACCCGAATTAAGCGTCTGGATTTAGATAAAACTGTGAAGCTGGAAGGAATCATTTTGCGGTAATATTTCGGCAAAGTCCCACCCAGTCATTACCACATGCCATTATTATTATTATTATTATTATTATTATTATTATTATTGTTATTAGCTAAGCTACAACCCTAGTTGGAAAAGCAGAATGCTATAAGCCAAGGGGATCCATTAGGGAAAATAACCCAGTGAAATAGGAAGCGAGGAAAAATTAAATATTTTAAAAAAGTAGCATTAAGATAAAAGTATTCTATAGAAACTATAAAAACCAAAAACCATTAGATGGGACAATGCTGTGCAAGGCCTCACCTCACAAACCAGCCTAGGAAGTGAGACACTGATATTGGTGAGGGTGGGAAAATGCTGTGCAAGATCTCACCCAACAAACCAAACTAGTAAGTGAGACACTGATATTGGAAAAGGTGGGGCACCGCTGTGTAAGGTCTCACCCCGATTTCGGTAATATTTCAATAGAGTCCTTAATGGTTTTTGCTCCGCCATGCAAAAGAAAAGATAAAAAAAAACATCAAACTCCTATGTGCTGGCGAGTGGTATGTCTGGGTGGGACTCTATCGAAATATTACCAAAATAGACTTTCCAGGCATGTCGGAGCTCTTACGGTAAATATACCTGGCCCTAACCTATACCAAGGCTACGATACCCTTTCCGGAAAAGCCAAATTGACGTTGGCTGTAACGAAGGTAATGAATCTAGCATCTTATCGGCAATCCTGCGGTTACACTAACAAGACGGAACGAAAGCAAGAGGCATGAAGGAATCCAGGAGGTCCTTCCAGGAGGAGGTCTTTCCCGGACAGTGTTCCAGGCAGTGTTGCCAGAGATGGGGATTTATTCCTAAATTTGGAGATTTTGTGTGCCTGATGGGGATATTCTGTACAAATTTCTATGGAAGAAACAAAGATAAGTAAACCTTTATATTGTTGCAATTAGTTTACTTACGCTTATATGAAGTATAGTTCGTAATTTCTATATTAGTAAAGCCAACGTGATCAGAAAAAATATATATATTTGTGGAAATGGGGATATTTGTGTTGTTTGGGGGATTTTTCATCACGAGTTTTGGGGATTTTTAGACTAAACCATCTGGCAACACTGGTTCTAGGGGATAGCCAGGCCCCTTTGTTCAGCCACTCCCCCCAAGGCCTTCTGGCTTGGTCGTGCGCATAAATGGATCAGGTAATTGGTACACTTCTGTCCTTAAGGGACAACCTGAAGTCCTGAACAAACACCTTGCCAGACCGACCTTGGAGAAGCAGGTGTCAGGTTGGAGCGCCCCGGGTGAAAATGACTCCACTTCGACTTTCCTCCTTGAATACTTATATGTATATATATGAATACATATCACTAAAACTTGTTATTTTAATCAATATAGATATCAACCATAATGGCATTTATTACCTAATTGTAACTTGGGAATATATATCCACTGGAATTGATTTATGATAATAGCTTCTGGCTGGGCAGAGATTCGAACCCCTGCCTTCTCAGCAGAAACCATGCCTGCTTGATCTCTACCAACTGATATATATATATATATATATATATATATATATATATATATATATAGATATATATATATATATATATATATATATATATATGTATATATATATATATATATATATATATATATATATATGCGTGTGCATAAGTTTGTGCTTATGGTTGTACATGTGTGTATTCTCTAATTTTATGTTTTGTTATATACTGGTATCAGCACCCAGGTCCGCTAGCAATATGCACATAATCATAACTGTTGCAAACCAAGATTCCATAAACTATTTATTCAGTCAGTATCAACAAACTCCTGTGCGCTTGAAATAATTCTAGCAATACTCTTTTGCATTCACTTTATGTGACATTTTATATTTCCCTGGTAATTTTATGGTTATGTAAGAAAGTACTGATTTGCAGCTTCTATAGAAATTCATCAGTTTTCGAAATACTGGTGGAATGTTGGGAAAATACAGATTGACTTCAAGTATTCATTTAGAGACAATGATAATATTACTTAATGAATAAAGCATAAGGTTTATTTATAATGACCATGATAAAGTACAGTACATTATATAAGGACAGTGATGAGTAATTCAAAGTAAAGAAATCTCGATGAAGCGAAATGTTTGATCTCAAGATGCATCTTTGACTGGTGCCATAAGACTCAGTGTTCCAGGTACATTGAATTCGTCCCCCTTAGACTCTTTTTAATATATAATTATATCACAAATGATGGGAATAAATCACATTATTATCCTATTGAAAAGTCCCTTCCAGACCATCTGCTGGACTGGAGTTCGAGTCCCGCTCAAACTCGATAGTTTCTTGTAGTGTCTGCAACCTCACTTTCTTTGAAAGATAATGAGGAGTCTGTATGTTTACCTGCCGACGTATCAGCAACCATTGCCTGGCCCTCCCTGGTCCTAGCTTAGTGGAGAAAGGGCTTGGGTGCTGATCATTTTTGACCAGTCTCTAAAGCATTGCCACTGTTCCTTGGCTCTGCCATTCATGAGCTAAAAAAGTCTGAATGGAACTAACTCTTACGAGTCATGGTTTAAATTATAAACCTACTTTTAATATAAGTTATATTTTCCCAATAGTAAGAAGACTAGAATTTGAATCTTTGCGAAGACTGAGAAAGATAAATCTGCTAACTAAAACCCAGTATACTTCTCTTGACCTCTCACTTTTCAGGGGGTTATATTTATGAAAGTTGGTCGACTTAAATAAAATTTAATCTAGATTTCAGGACTTACTTACTTTACTTTAAGGACTGTTTTTCTGGTCCTATCAAACCACTTTGAGAACAAGAAAGTCCTCAATTTCTTCTTGAAAGCCTTAATATCTCCAATCTTACTGATGTATCATGGGAGCTTGTCCTATACTTAAAGGCTCTGGAGCCTACAGTAGACATATATCTAGGTTCCAATAATCTAAAACTCTCTGTAACTATTCTAGCGTCAATGCGATTTGTTGGCTGTACAATATGTAGTAATTCTCTTGAGTATTTTGGACTACTGATTTTAATAACTTGATGGATTATTGTACATATTTTAAACTAAATTCTTACTTTAATATGCAGCCAGTGTAAATCAATAGGAGTTACTAATATTTCCAGATACTAACCAGTAAAAAGAGATCTATTGGTATGTGGAAATCTTAGTATATGCTAAAGGTTCATTGGAGTAAAACATAATATTGAAAAGTTTATAGTCTAAAGTCTTTGCCCTTAGTTTATGAAAATTAGTGTTAATCTGATTAAACATTATTATCATGTTTGTTACTAATATTATTATCATTATTATTTTGATTGATGTGATAATTACTATAATTATCATTAATATCATTATCATTCTGTAGTAAATTTTTAGAAAACAAATATATATTATTCTTATTGTAGATTGACAATCAATAGTTTTTTTTATCATTTTGTATAAACGTGGAAAAAATAGCGAGCAAATAATTTTTATTGATAGTAAAAACAAAATAAAACTGGTCAATTGGTAAATAATGCCTATAGAATATTCCGGTGGCTCCTCAACATCTGGATCTTAGTATTGATAATGTTTCTTTAAATTTGTATGACTCTTTTAAAATTTTAGGTGTGATTCTCGACAGCAAATTTACTTTTGAGAAACACATTAGGTCTGTGTCTTCTTCAATTGCACAAAAAAATGGCTTATTGAGAAAGTCTAATAAGATTTTCGGTGATCAATCTATCCTGAAGAAGTGTTTTAATTCTTTCATTCTACCATGTTTTGAGTATTGTTCTCCTGTCTGGTGTTTAGCTGCTGATTCTCATCTTAATTTGTTGGACAGAAACTTACGGTCTATTAAATTTCTTATTCCTGATCTAGATATTAATCTTTGGCACCGTCGTTCAATTAGTTCATTATGCATGTTGCATAAGGTTTTTCATAACTCTGACCATCCTTTACATTCAGATCTCCCTGGACAATTCTATCCTGTTCGTAATACTAGGCAGGCAGTTAATTCTAATAACCAGGCCTTCTCCATCATGTGGCTCAATACTACACAGTATTCTAGAAGTTTTATTCCAGCTGTTACCAAGTTGTGGAATGATCTTCCTAATCGGGTAGTTGAATCAGTAGAACTTCAAAAGTTCAAAGTTGGAGCAAATGTTTTTATGTTGACCAGGCTGACATGAGGCTTTTTATAGTTTATATATCACATAACTGTTTTTGACGTTGTTAATAGTTTATATAGGACATATCTGTTTTGACGCTGTTACTGTTTTTAGAATGATATATTGCTAATTTATTCTCTTCATTATTTATTTCCTTATTTCCTTTCCTTACTGGGCTATTTTTCCCTGTTGGAGCCCTTAGGCTTGTAGCGTCTTGCTTTTCCAACTAGGGTTGTGGCTTGGCTAATAATAATAATAATAATAGAAATAATAATAATATAAATATATCATCATAATCATCACTATCTCCTACGTCTAGTGAAGTAAAGGGCCTCGGTTAGATTTCGCCAGTCTTTCTTATCTTGAGGTTTTAAATCAATACTTCTCCATTCATCATCTACTGCACGGAGTTTAGTCCCCACCCATACAGGCCTGGGTCTTCTAACTCTTCAAGTGCCTTGTGGAGCCCAGTTGAAAGTTTGGTGAACTATATTCTCTTGGGGAGTGCGAAGAGCATCCCAAAACCATCTCCATCTATCCCTCATCATGATATCATCAATATATGGTACTCGAGTAATATATATATATATATATATATATATATATATATATATATATATAATATATATATATATATATATATATATATGTATATGTATATATGTGTTTATATATAAATATATAAATAGATAGATCGCTAGATAGATAGATAGGCAGTTTATTTGAAATTGCACATTTTTAGCAAAATTCAAATAAAAGAGGGAATAAATTCTCTCGCCATAACGAATGTAGAAAAGTTAGAGATAAATTTAATCTTACAACATTTGAATGATATATTTTCTTAGAAAACACTCTGATTACCTCAAACGTAATAAAAAAAAAAAACTACGCAGGAAGAACTTCTGGGAAAAAATATAATTTCTCGTGACATTTCAATAACAGGAAACTATAAAAAGCATCACAAAATATATGAACAGTAGCAGATACGCTGTTATGATGATGACAGTAATAGAAAATAGTCTCCCATAATTTGATGATGAGCCGTTTTGAAATGGATGAATCCTGGCCTTTTCCGTGTTTTCATCATCATCATTACTATTCATCTCCATCTCCTTGCCAATCATCATGAGTTATTTTCATATAATTAAAGGTTGTGGGGATCTAAAGTGTTATTGTGAATTTTTATTTCTTTATTTTCGTCTTCACGCGCTCTGGATTCGTTGGCCTTGAAATATTCGCGTGAGGAAAGAATGAGAGAGAGAGAGAGAGAGAGAGAGAGAGAGAGAGAGAGAGAGAGAGAGAGAGAGAGAGAGAGAGAGAGCGCTCTGGTAAATTTTATGGTTTGGGCCATTGGGGCATTTTGTCAATTCCAAATCATGTGACTTTGGAATATTGAGGATATTAGAGAGAGAGAGAGAGAGAGAGAGAGGAGAGAGAGAGAGAGAGAGAGAGAGAGAGAGAAGGTGGAACATCCGTGATATGAGAGAGAGAGAGAGAGGAGAGAGAGAGAGAGAGAGAGAGAGAGAGAGAGAGAGAGAGAGAGAGAGAGAGAGAGAGAGCGAGCTATACTCTAATAATAAAATGAAGTAAAGAGATGAAAATGGAAGAAAAAATTCAAGTAGTCCTTATATTTTGGAAAATTCTTAAATTAATTTATTATTATTATTATTATTATTATTATTATTATTATTATTATTATTATTATTATTATTATTATTATCGTTATTATTATTTCTGTTGTCAAAGAACAAAATCAATTAAATCACTTCCAAAAATATAATATTCAATCATAATTGAAAATAGAAATCAAACTCCAATTACCCCCTAAGGACAAAGAATTAAGCTCCCACGAACGACTAAATGATCCTTTGGATACATCTATCTTCACAATAGTTGCCACTCTGACCTTCTGCTTAACTCTTAAATGCCCGAATATCCTGTTAAGAGAAGAAACAAACTACCCAGTGTCATGATTAAGACGTATCTTTGTTTGATGTTATTTCCTGCAACATCAGATTAAAGGCTTTTTCTTCCTGGATAATCTTTAAACATCAAAGAATGATTTGATGTTACGAATTGTTTTACTGATAATAATTGCATTATTCTAAGGCTACGATATTGTTTACCTTGCAGCTGATTATTATTATTATTATTATTATTATTATTATTATTATTATTATTATTATTATTATTATTATTGTTATTATTATTATTATTATTGTTGTTGTTGTTGTTGTTGTTGTTGCTATTATTATTATTATTATTATTATTATTATTATTATTATTATTAAATGCTAAGCTACAACCCTAGTTCGAAAAGCAGGATGCTATAACCCCAAAGGATCCAACAGTGAAAATAGCCCAGTGAGAAAAGGAAACAAGACAAAATAAAATATTTTAAAAACAGTAACAACATTGAAATAGATATTTCGTATATAAACTATAATAACTTTAAAAAAACAAGAGGAAGATAAATAAGATGGAATAGTGTGTCCAAGTGTACTCTCAAGCAAGAAAACTCTAACAAAAAGGAAAAATTACGTGACAGTTCTTATCTATGAAGGCAAAAATGAACATACAAACTGGCTTACGAAGGTCAACTTGGAGAAATTATAATAATCGTCTGTTTTTTTATATTTAAGCAGAAGAAATAATAATAATATATCATAAGATCTAGTGGAAGAATGATTGTTATTATTGTTTGTGTTTAAACATCCATTATCAATTCAAACCTCCACTATTTCTCTCTAACATTCTACAAAATAATATCGCGAAATGAATATATAGTAAATTGTTATTGAAAAATATTGGAATGCTTGTTTTTAAACATAGATTATCAATCCAAAAGACCACAAAATGTATATTTTTTAACATTCTTCAAAAGGAAATAACGAGATGAACAGGAAAATCTTTATGAAAAATATTGGAATGCTTATGTTTAAACATAGATTATCAGTGTAAAACACCACAAAATGTTTTTTAACATTCTACTAAAAAAATCATGAAATGAACAAGAAAATCTTTATTGAAAAATAATAGAATTACCAATGAATACAGATAAAAATTCAGTCTTTATTCATGAAGAAGGTAACCACTTCTAAACCAGAGACTTACTACTAATCTTTAACCCAGAAAGATGGACGAGGTGACAGTTGCACACTTTATGGAATAAGAAAGATCCAGTGCATTTTTTATTGTACAATCTACCTCTTCTCTCAGTTTATATGTTTATGTTAATGATGTCCTTATTACTATTGAAGAAGTTCAAAGCTGCAGCAAATGTTTTTATGTAGAGCAGGCTGACTAAAGTCTTTTTTATAGTTTATATATGAAATATCAGTTTTAAGGTTTTTCATGTTTTTGAAATATTTTATTTCAATCGTTCATTACTTCTTATATCATTTATTTATTTCCTTATCTCCTTTCTTCAATTGACTCTCTTTCCCTTTTGGAGTCCTTGGGCATACACCATCTTGCTTTTCCAACTTGGGTTGTAGCTTAACAAGCAAGAATAATACTTTACTCTTTAGAAGGATTGCGGGTGAGTGTGAGGCCAATGACTGGCAATATGTATTAGATTTGGAATTCACATTCTTTAATCTCATATGGTATAATGGTCCAATTACGTCATTACGAAATGATTATAACCTAAGATACGCAGGTTCTTATATACAGGTATGATACTTGTTCTTGTTCTCCTCGTATCATTTTCAGAATTATAGATAGGCCAGCAAGAAAAAGGTTTTTGAAGTTCTTGCTAACACTCTTTCCTTTCAAATATAAATACATATATACATACACACATACACACACACACACACACACACACATATATATATATATATATATATATATATATATATATATATATATATATAATGGATGTGTGTGTGTGTGTGTGGTAGTGGGGATAATGATGAAATTATTATTATTATTATTATTATTATTATTATTATTATTATTATTATTATTATTATTATTATTATTATTATTATTATAGAAGTTGTTCTTCGTATTACCAGTAATGACAGTGATATTATTACCCTATGAACTAATATACATGATTTATTCCATCACTTTATACATGTAAAGTCATTGTAATCCTTATAGAAAGCCACTGACCTCAAAACTCCAAATCAGCCCAACTTCGTCTTAATTCTCTCTCTCTCTCTCTCTCTCTCTCTCTCTCTCTCTCTCTCTCTCTCTCTCTCTCTCTCTCTCTCTCTCTCTCTATCCATCCTTTGAAATTAAGGATATTTGAAGGGCATTCTACGCAGTGGAAAAGGACTACATAGGAGCTCTCAGCGGCACCATCTATGGAAGGGGCTCCACCTTAAGGATAGAAGGAATCCGATCAAAATAGCATTACCTTTAGGCAGAGCTTCACCTCTGTTGATCATATCTTATTTTTCTATGGTAGATTGTAAATTCTAGCAGACTACATGATTATCTCTTGTGTAATATATTAAAATATGATGTTAAGTGTTATGTAATATCGTCTATGGGGATGGAAATGAGTTGGAATTATCGTCTTAGGGTTTCATATCACGAGAGATCTCGGTTTGGTCCAGTGTTATGAAACTTATGTAATAGGAAGACCTACAGTTTTATTCTAGACACACACACACACCGTCTACTCTGCATATTAACTTGTAGGACTGATTATGTTCGTGATACTGCTAATGATTTAGGTGATATTATTATTATTATTATTATTATTATTATTATTATTATTATTATTATTATTATTATTATTATTATTATTATTATTATTACTTCTACATTTACCAAGAGGAATGTAGCCACTGAATAATTACAGTACAGTAGATAACCCCTTAAGTGAAGAATTGTTTGGTGATCTCAACGTTGTCAGGTGTATGAGGACAGAGGAGTATGTGGAAAGAATATGCCAGTGTATATGTAGACAAAGACAGATTGAGCCGTAACCAGAGAGAGGGATCCAATGTAGTATTGTCTGGCCAGTCAAAGAATCCAATAACTCTCTAGCAGTAGTATCCGAAGACTAGAGAACAATGCTTTGATTTTGGAATGTCCTTCTCCTAGAATAGCTGCTTACTACAGCTAAAGAGAGTCTTCTACCCTTACCAAGAGGAATGTAGTCACTGAAATTACAGTACAGTAGTTAACTCCTTAAAGGGATTCAATATTCTAGGACATTGGTAATATACTTTGTTTCTGAGGCTTGCCTTAGATTTTTAATCTTGATTAATGTCTTAACAATTCCATCATTTCTTAAGAGACCTTAACTAGTCTCTCCTCCTTATATGAATACGAATATTTGCGCAATTATCACAAATGCACACATGCACGTACAAGCATACACACACGTATAGATAAACACCTACTCATATGCACATTACTAACACAGATTAGGTCTCTTCGCATTAACTGCATGTAAAAAACTCACTCGGAGATTATTCTTCAGTGGAATGTGCTCTGTAACCAAAGGAGGGCCAGCGTAAACACAAAACCTCAAATCTTGTTTGCTTTTGTGCATACTCAGAAAAAAATATAAAAGAATATTGAATCGTATGATGATTAAGCATAACTAGCAACGCATTTTAATAAGAATATGAGAACTGGATTGTAGTGGTCGATGCGGTAACATCCCTGACTGGTGGAACACCAGACTGGTGTTCGAGTCTCACTCAATCTCATTAGTTTCTTCGGTCGCTGTAACATTACCATCCTTGTGAGCTACGGATAGGGGGTGTTTAGGGAGCCTATAGTTCTATCGGCTGAGTCATCACCAGCAATTGCCTTTCCCTCTTTGGTCCTAGCTTGGGTGGAGAGTTGGCGCTTGGGTGGTGATCATATGTATATATGGTCAGTCTCTAGGGCATTGTCCTGCTTGATAGGGCAACAACTGTATTGTGATAGGCAATGCGGTAACGTCCCTGACTGGTGGAACGCTGGACTGAGGTTCGAGTCCCGCTCAAACTCGTTAGTTCATTTTGTCTCTGTAACCTCAGTATCCTTGTGAGCTAAAAATGGGGGGGGGGGGCCGGGGAGCCTATAGGTCTATCTGTTGAGTCATCAGCAAAATTTCCCTGGCCCTTCTTGGTCCGAGCTTGGGTAAAGAGGGGCCTTGGGTGCTTATCATATTTATATATGGTCAGTCTCTAGGGAATTGTCTTGCTTGATAGGACAATATCACTGTTCCTTCCCTCTGCTATTCATGATCTGCCTTTAAACATTTAAACTTAGAATCTTTTTCAAGTAAACATACGACAAAAATAGACTACCGGAAACATACAGGAAGCGGTTTTTTTATCATCTTTCATGATTACAACTTACGTTCTAACAATTGTCATAACCACTAAGATTTGAACATCCTGTTGTCCACCTAACTAGTGGGCTCTTGTTTCCACCCAATCATTGGCGTTCTATTTGCATGAAGAATGACACGCTGTCAGAGATATATCCAAGAAAGATGACTCTCTCTTTTATGTATGCATGCGATAAAAAAAAAAGCAGATATAATTTACAGGTAAATTTTATGGTATTTTAGGAAAGCGTCAATTTTAATGTCGTCTCAAAAAAGGATATGATGAAATCCTTCATCTTAGAGAAAAAGTAATAGAAAACTGCCCTTTGTTCCGTGACTGGATGATAGAATATTATTGAAACTCTGTTCCTTATATTACATTAGTAATTGGAGAATATACATGTCTGCCTGTCCTAATATATATATATATATATATATATATATATATATATATATATATATATACATACATACATATATATATACATATATATATATATATGTATATATAAATACATATATATGTATATATATATATATATATATATATATATTATGTATATTTATATATAAATATATATAAATATATATATATATATATATATATATATATATATATATATATATATATATATATATATATACATGTATATATATATCATATACAGTATATTGTGTGTATATATATACAGTATATATGTGTATATATATGTATATATATATATATATATATATATATATATATACAGTATATATGTGTGTATATATACAGTATGTGTATAATTATATATATATATATATATATATATATATATATATATATATATTACACTACATCAGAATTTTTACCTATCCTTTCAAAAAACTATTTATCATATGAAAATATAGCAGCTATAATTTATTTTAACGTTGCCTATTGATAAAATCTTTTTAAACCAAGTAACACCATCAGTTTTCAAAGCATGCTTCAAGGAGCTAACCAGCATTTGAAACCTGGTCAAGCATGATACTCGCACAGAGGGTATATACTGTATATATATAAGCTATGTCTTCTATTCTTCAAGTTTAAGCACCTTTCCAAACGACCGAGCTAACTCCCACCTCTTGCAATAAGTCTGCATGCTAATGCTAGAGACAGCAGTTCACATTGCTTGAATTGCCTTTACCCCTAAGCAGAATGGTTCTTGTGATAATATAGTTGTTGCACATTGCGTCACAAACGTGTCTGGATGTTCGGCTAAAATGCTGACGGTGCTATTTTGAAGGATTTTATTGTAAGTCGTATATATCCTGTTTAAAAAGCCTCCCAGCTCTTGCATAGAGAAGATATACTTATTATTTTCCTTTGGGCATGATTTTCTTATAGATTAAATCAAGGATGGGCAAACATAGGTAGGGCATATAGAGCACAATAAGATCCTGGCAGGATTCTACTTTGAATATCAGATGCAAAGGCAAGATGTTTAGAAAAGCAAGTCATGAATGGTCTCAGAGATTTAGTTCTATATTCTAGAATTTTTCATTCAGTTTTTGTTTAGGACAGAATTTTTTCTGAATAATACTCAGCCAAAGTCAGTATGGAACTTTTCGTATCCTTATCAATATTATTTGTAATTCTTACAGCTAAAATTTTTAAAGAAAAAAGATATAGTTCATACATCTCTAAGCCAAAATCTCATTGATAATGCTTATCATAAAGAATTCTAATTCTTAAAGGTATTATAAAATATTATAGAATAATAGTTTTATTTTCATTTCCTTAAAATTCCTAAATTTTAACAAATTCCATGAAAGAATTGTAAGTCATATCATGCATTACAACGCTGTAAATCAGTCAAGTTAAAGAAATTCCTTAAATTACATTTTGAACATAACTCAATCCAGATATGAGATATACTTCAGAAATTCTTCCCTCAAAAAATATATTAAGAAACTCAAAAGAAATTCGATTTCAGCATGAAACCAATGTAAATATACACTGCTAAAAATTTGCATTGAAAAAAAAAAAACCGTAAATATCTGGCAACATTTATTCCAGGATTTTTACCGTTTTAAAAACAGATATATTGATGTAAAGAAGTTATATTACGGTCACCAACCCGTAAAATATAATACCAAATTATGGTAAAATTACGGTCGCCCATATTTCACTAAAATACGGATGAGTACAATATATTCTAATGGAGAAATTTCCGATTGAAGTTATGGTTTTTTTAACAGTGTACTTACAAGCAGAGTATTCTTAAGCATGACGTCACGGGCCTCATTTGAATCTTTTAAGGTTGGAGGGTTGGGGGTGGGTGAGGGTAAACTTGGTGGCCATGACATACAGTGCCCAACATACCAGTGTTGTCACATATTCGTATTCTTCTTCTCTTTCTCTAGAGTGCAGATCGATTGATTTAATTCATATATACTGAACCAGGTGAACTTTTCATTAATGATGATAGTAATTCATATACACATACACACATGCATATATATATATATATATATGTGTGTGTGTGTGTGTGTGTGTGTCTATATATATGTATATATATACAAATATATATATACTCGTATATATATATATATATATATATATATATATATATATATATATATATATATATATATATATATACATATACATATATATAAATATATACATATATATACATATGTATACATACATATATATATATACTGTATATATACATGCATATATATCCGCCCTCTCTCTCTCTCTCTCTCTCTCTCTCTCTCTCTCTCTCTCTCTCTCTCTCTCTCTCTCTCTCTCTCTCTCTCTCTCCTATTTTTTTTTCACCTCTTACCCTGTAACACTCTCCCTGTTTCTTGATTACCTTGTTTCCGACTCTCCATTTTTTTTTGATAATTTCTATTCTTGATATTCCATTAGTTGTATTTTCTGCCGTTTGAAACTCTGCTACTATTGTGAGGACTTGCTATAATGATATGATCTTTAATAATTAAAGTTAAGTGGAGAGAGAGAGAGAGAGAGAGAGAGAGAGAGAGAGAGAGAGAAGAGAGAGAGAGAGAGAGAGAGAGAGAGAGAGAGAGAGAGAGAGAGAGAGAGAGAGAAATGTAGATCATGATTGTATAGTTTCTCTGGGATTTAGATTTCTTGTACAATCAATCGTATTCTATTCCATAAAATGAACAATTATATATATATATATATACATATATATATATATATATATATATATGTATATATATATATATATATATATATATATATATATATATATATATGTATATATATATATATATATATGTATGTATATATATATATATATATATAAATATATATATATATATATATATATATATATATATATATATATATATATATATATACTTTACATATGTACATATATATATACTTTATATATATACATATATATAAGTATATATATATATATATATATATATATATATATATATATATGCATATATATACAGTATAATATATTATATATATATATATATATATATATATATATATATAGATATATATTCAAAATTAGTATTCGGGTGAAATTAAAAAGAAAAAATTATTTTAACCAATGGTAACTAACCTGAATTTGATTAACTCTCTCTCTCTCTCTCTCTCTCTCTCTCTCTCTCTCTCTCTCTCTCTCTCTCTCTCTCTCTCTCTCTCTCTCTCTCTCTCTCTCTCTCGTTTGCCTTGCTTTAAATTTCCAGTTTCTCTTAACGTTTTCTCTTATTTGCATTTTATTCAAGTTTAGCGTTGTTCATTTTTTATAATGACTCATATTTCAAATCATATTTTTTTTCTATTATTTTGTAGTTAACAGCTATTAAAGAAAATTATGTAATTAAATCTATTATTTCGCTGTTTTTAATATTTTCTTCCCTTTCAAAGATGCATTTCAATTTCTTGTAACTTTCCTAAGTTTGTTTATATCATGACTAACTGGTTTTAATTTAGTGTCTTTTGAACTTAATTCTAATTACCTATGTGTTGATTTTTTTCCTCCTTCCTTTCCTTATTTATTTAATAATCACTTATTGTTCTAAATAAGAAAAAAGTATTGGAATATTCATCATAATGTCATTCAATTCCAGTGGCGATCTAAGTAAGTGACTTCAACTCGAAATAAAATAGTGATCCAAATAAAAATAAGCTTTTTTATCATAATCGGAGAGTTAAGCCTATTCATTATCATTTACTAATTAGATAGATACACATTCATGTGATTAAATGACAAGCTATTAGAATTACAGAGCCCTATCTCCAATAAATCATATCCGAAGACTTAAAATTTTGAACAGAATACTTCATCTTGGAATGAGATAGTAATCTAAAATTTAAATATTTTTTTTAATTCATAATTATAATCAGATGGAAGAACATATTAATTATTAATTAAATCTGCATTAATAAAAGAATGGTAAGCTACTGCAATTTCTGGGTCAAATCTCAAATGAATGATGTCAGAAACTCCATTAAAGGAAATATTTAAGAACACTTCAATTTTTGTACAGATATTGTTGAGAGACTTCAACTTGGAATAAAATAGTGATCTAGAAAATAAATATTTTGTATTATATCATTATAATGAAATAAAAAAAAAATATTCATTATCACTCAACCATTAAATATGCATTTTTGACATTAAATGACAAGGTATTACAATTTCAGAGCAATATTTTGAGTGAATGATGTCAAAAACCCCTTTAAAAGGAATATTTTCCTGAATTCTTTTGTATCGATATTCTCGAGAGATTTCAACTCGAAATAAAATAGTAATCCAAATATAAATAAATCGTTATTTTCAATTATAACCAATTTAACAAATATATTCATTTATATTCAATAATTGTATATGCACTTATGCGACTGAATGACTAGATATAATTTCATAGTCATACCACGAATGATTGTCAGAAACCCCGTTGAAAAGAATATTTTTCCGAAGGATTTACCATCGATATTCTTGAGAGATTTCAACTCAAAATAAAATACTAATCCAAATATAAATAAATTCATGATCAAGCTAACAAATATATTCATCAATATTCAATAATTGTACATGCACTTATGCGACTGAATGTCAAGCTGTTACAATTTCATAGTCCTATCACGAATGAATGATGTCAGAAACCCCGTTAAAAGGAATATTTTTTTTTCCGAAGACTTATGGCAACCACGCCAGGTTGTAAGTCCTGGGCCCTAGATCCGGGTTGAAATTGGAACTGGTTCAGCACCGTCAGGGTGTGGAGAAGGAATGTTCAATGCACGTCCATCGCCAATACGCCAGTGTATCTCTCCCTGCTAAAACACAGGTTATGAGAGGCTGAAGGTAAAACATGAATGTGCTCTAAGTTAAAGGATGAATATAGTTGATGTTGTTAATGATATTGAAATATTTTATTTTGGCAGTTATCACTTCTTTTATAGTTTATTTATTTCATTGCTTCCTATCCTCACTGGGCTATTTTTCCCTGTTGGAGCCCTTGGCATTATTAGCCTGATGCTTTTCCAACTAGGGTTGTAGCTTGGCACGTTATAATAATAATAATAATAATAATAATAATAATAATAATAATAATAATAATAATAATAATAATAATAATAATAATAATAAAAACAAATTATATGATAATAATAATAATAATAATAACAATAATGATAATAATAATAATAATAATAATAATAATAATAATAATGAGACGCTGAAATTAAAGTTATACGATGAATGTAGGCACATTTGAAAAGTATGAATAAGATTTGAATGTGTTGATGAGTAAGATTTGTCTCAAGATATTATATAAAGTAACTATACAAGGTAAAGTGAGTTTGTAATATTAAGGCAACTAATTTGAACTTCTGTTTGAAGATGATGCACGCAAAAGTATTGTATGATCATCACCACCTCTCTCTCTCTCTCTCTCTCTCTCTCTCTCTCTCTCTCTCTCTCTCTCTCTCTCTCTCTCTCTCTCTCTGTCAATAGCTATGGAATTAACATCATCAATAACAGAACCAAGAAATAAATAAACATTATATTTAGCCACGACAAATAGCATCAATGAAGAGGTAATAAATACATTAACTGGTTATGTCAGAGCAAAAAAAAAAAGACAAAAAAAAAAAAAAAACACATTATCAGGTTAAGCACTCATGACGACAGATTCTACAATAAAAACAGCTTTAATAATAACAACCAGAACAGCAAAGATAGTTTTGGAATAACAGTGAAATCAGCTGTTTCAAAAAATATTATCCTGCATGGATGAAAATCCTTGCAGTAGGAAAAGCTTTGAAAATGGAGACTTATAAATGAGAAATATTTTATCCATAAGAAACAGCTTTAGCAATAACAACAAGAACAACAAATATATTTTTTGAATAACAAAGACATCAAGAGCTTCAAAAGAAATTATCCTGCATGGATGAAAATTCTGTTAGTGAGAATGGCTTTGAATAATGAAGACTGAAATAAAGGAAAAGTTTCAGCCATTAAAACCACCTTTGATAATGTCAACAATAACAACAAAGACATTTTTCGAACAATAAAGAAATTAACTCCAAAATTAATTATCCTCTATAGATGAAATTCCTGCCAGTGGGAAGAGTTTTTAATAATGGAGACTGTTACAAGAAAAGGATTTTATCCATAAAAAAATAGCTTTAGCAATGACAACAATAACAACAAAGATATTTTTCGAGCAATAAAAAAATCAACACTTTCAAAATTAATTATCCTGCCCGGATGAAAATCCTCTCAGTGGGAAGGCTTTGAAAAATGGAGACTCAAAAAAAAAAAAAAAAAAAAAAAAAGGAAAAAGGGGATTTTGGATGGAGAAACCAGAGATTGGGGTGGAAGGGGTGGGACTCACGAATCCCTTGTTATTCCTAACTGTCTTGTTTCATTCTCGGTCACGCTCAAGGAGTGTGCTGGGGAATACCCAGCGTATTGGGCAGCTGAACAAGATAAGAAGTTTTATTTTGCCTGAATCAGTTTTTTGAGGAGGAGGATGAAGCAGAGATTTCTATCTTACGTGTATTCATTCTATTTT
>NC_090725.1:297263735-297286235 GCF_036898095.1 Palaemon carinicauda | reverse complement strand
CTTCCCACAGGAAGAAAAACAAACGCAAAAACAAAAACAGCATAATGAATCTATTGACATTTATCATTATTGTCCTACCTGGCAATTTCCAGTATCCATTCCTATAGCATTAAAGAAAAGAAACAAGACAAAAGTTTCTTCCCACAGGAAGAAAAACAAACACAAAAACCCAAAAAACAAAAACAGCATAATGATACCCACAAACAGTACCATAATAGCAGAGTGAGCTCGGCTCTCATTTTCTTACCCTCACTTCTTCTTCTGCTCCTTCTTCTTTCAAGATGGCGTCATCTAGTTCATCCGGGATCAGGGTCGGGAGGTGACGTCAGCCTTCCAATATAGAAGATGCGGTGCAGTTGTGACCGGCATTCTTGTTCCATCGCTCTCCTTCGTCTGCTCCGAAAACCGTCTTTTGTGGCCTCTTGCAGTTTTCCAGGGAGATTTAGGCTGCTGCTGCTTCCATCTTTGTTTTTATATCCTTCATTTCCAGCTTGTGTTTTATTATTATTATTATTATTATTATTATTATTATTATTATTATTATTATTGTTGTTATTACAAGCTAAGCTACAACCCTAGTTGGAAAAGCAGAATGCTATAAATCCGAGGGCTCCAACGGGGAAAATAGCCCAGTGAAGAATGGAAATAAGGAAATTACAAAAGAAGTTATTAACAATTAGAATAAAATATTATAAGAACAGTAACAGCAGAGGAATAATGCTATTTGTCCAAGAGCTCCAACAGAGAAAATAGCCCAGTGAGGAAAGGAAATAAGGAAATTACAAAAGAAGTTATTATAGAATAAAATATCATAAGAACAGTAACAGCATTAGAATGAATATTTCATATATAAATTAAAAACTTAAAAAACAAGAAGAGGAATAAGATAGAATAGTATGCCCGAATGTACCCTCAATCAAGAGAACACTACCTCAGTACAGCAAATCTACTTTATCATTCATTTTTATTTGGTTTAATATTGTTTTGTTTTTTTAATACTGTGAATATACATTATTTTTAATTTTCATTGGGTTTATCCATGTATTTTCTTTTCTTTACAGTGAATGTACTATATTCTTCATTTTCATTGGGTTTAATCTTGTTTTGTTTTAATACTGCAAATCTACCATATCTATTTTTATTTCTATTTTGTGTGTGTGTGTGTGTGTGTCTTTTCCCCATTTCGATACGACGAAATTACTTATCTTTTTATTTTCATTGGATTTAATCTAGTGTGTTTTTTCCTTTTTAATACTACGAATCTACATTAATTCCCTAACTATACATCTAATTCAGCTGCATATATATATAGATGCCGTAAGTTAATCATTAATTTCAATACATCCGTTGTATTTAAGTCTATTTGAAACCAAAGATTTTCTTCTTTTATTGCATTTTTTTTTGTAATGTTAATCAGTCCTCAGAATTATATTTCTCTTTGTAACTTATGTTTAAGTAGTTCATGTCGTGCCAGAGCCACTGTCCTGGGTTAGAGTTTTCTTGCTTGAGGGTACACTCATGCTCACTATTCTATCTTATTTCTCTTCATTTAATTTTTTTTATTTTTTTTTTCTATAGTTTATATATGAAAGATTTATACGAATATTCTTACTCTTCTTATGATATTTCATTTTAATTGTTATTTATTTATAGTTTATCTATTTTCTTATTTCCTTTCCTCACAGAGTTATTTTCCCTGTTGGAGCCCATTGGCTTATAGTATCCTGCTTTTTTCAACTAGGGTTGTGGCTTAGCAAGTAATAATAATAATAATAATAATAATAATAATAATAATAATAATAATAATAATAATAATAATAATAATATTTTTATTATTATTATTATTGTTATTATTATCATTATAATAATAATAATAATAATAATAATAATAATGATAATAATAATAATAATAATAATAATAATAATAATAATAATAATAATAATAATAATAATTTATAGTAGGGCTCCTTAGCAATTGTAGGATTATATTTTGTTTTTCATACCAGAAATTTCTAATGGATTCATTTTTTTTTTACAAGATATTTCTACCCCATTTAGCAGAAGGGGAATTGTGATTTGTATAAAAGCCAGATTTTTTTTCTTAAACTGGACTTAGAGATAATGACTTGCAGTGTATATTCAGTCTGTTTGAAGATATTCATGACTTGCAGAAAAGCCAAACACTTTTCCATTTAGTCTAAAAGATTTCTAATTTCTTAAAAAAGTTATATATCCAACATTGATTTGTTTAAATTATGATTATTTATTAGACTACGTAAGTCACATAAATAGGACACTAATGGACTTTTTTAAAATTAAATTACTTTTTTTGAAAAGGGGAATTACAATAAAGACTCATATAGTAGTTTCTGAGAGTTACGAATCTAATAAAATTTTTCTTCCAATTTAAGTTACCTTTTTTGAAAAAGGAAATTCCACTAACGACTCATGTTTGAGTTTCTGAGAGCTATAACTTACTATAAAGAATTATTTTTCATTTTTAATTTCAAGTTACTTTTTGAGATTTGTGACTTTATACTCACATTTGTTTTTTTTTGGCTTAGTGGTTATTTTAACAATTTTTTTTTATTAGTTTAAAGGTTTAAAGGCCCTTCATGTATGGCAGAGGCCAGGGATAGTGACATTGCCCTATCAAGCAGTACAATGCTCTAGAGATTGACCATATATACACATGATCAGCGCCCAAGTCTGCTCTCCACCAAAGCTAGGACCAAAGAGGGCCAGGCAATGGCTGCTGATGACTCAGCAGATAGACCTATAGGCCTCCCCAAATCCGCTATCCTTAGTTCACAAGGAAGGTGAGATTGCAGTGACCAAAGAAACTAACGAGTTGGAGTGGGACTCGATCCCAAGTCTGGCGTTTACCAGTCAGCGATGTTACCACATCGGCCACCACAACCCTCTTTTATATTACCAGTTAATGAAGTATGTTTTTATGTTGAATTATGTTTTTCCTAAGTATTTCTACCGTATTATTACAAATTCAGCTTTCCATGTTCCTAACCCTGTTCATTAAGTCCGGATCATCCTTATTTTCATTGCCAGTATTATTATTACTAGTGTACGCGACCCGTCAAAAATAACAGCTAAATAATCAGATAGATATGGACATACACGCACCCTATCTTACCAGTGAATGACTACTCCCTTTTCCCAACTACACGGGGGATGGGAAGAGACCGAGTAGTTATAAGTATGGCAAGGCTGCTGTGAGTCATAGAAATAGTTATTTATTCTCTTTTTTCCTTTCTATCCCTCTGTTATCAGAGCTTTTCTTTTATACATACCATTTCTTATTCTTTGATTACTTTAGTGATCTGTGTTATCTGAGCGTTTTTCTCTTCCATATGATTATTTATTCTTTGTCTACCTCGTTATCTTATGTTGATTTGTCATTTTTCTCTTATATACAATTACTCCTTCTTCATTCACTTTTATGACATACGTTTTTAGAGATTTTCTCTCTTCCATACCATAAATCATTACCTTTTTATACCCTGCATTATCTGACCTTTGTATCTTAAACGCCTTTTTTAACTCTTACTAACCACTAATGTATGCAAGAGCTTTCTCCTTTTTATTTAAATGTGTTTCGTTTAAATACTTTTTTTTTAGCTTTTTTAGGAAGGCCAATGTGGTGATTCTATTTTTGTTGACTTTCACTTTTTTTGGCATTCGTCGTAAATTCCATTGTTAGATTTCTTTTATTCGTTATTGTATGTAGATTTTTATCATCCATTTATTTACTCAGGTCTATTATTATTTACTTATTCTATCCTGTTTTAATAATTTTACATAAAAGCTAATTTTCCTTGCATAACTCTCTCTACGTAGTATTGAAATTTCATATAAATTTGCTTTCTTTTTTGTCTATTTCAGATTTGTGCTGAATTCACTGATGGGCTAGAATTGAGCTTGGTACTTATAAAGGAGAAAATTTATATCTATTTGCTTTCTATTTTGTCTATTTTAAATTTGTAGAGAAATAATTGATATACCCAATCTTGATGCTTATAAATGAGAAAATCTATATCTATTTGCTTTCTTTTTTGTCTATTTCAGATTTGTGATGAATTCACTGATGGACTAGAATTGAGCTTAGTGCTTATAAAGGAGAAACCTTATATCTATTTGCTTTCACTTTTATCTATTTCTGATTTATGGAGAAAATATTAATATACAAAATCTTGTTACTTACAAAGGGGAAAATTTATATCATTTGCTTTCTATTTTGTCTATTTTAAATTTGTAGAGAAATAATTGATATACCAAATCTTGATGTTTATAAATGAGAAAATCTTTATCTATTTGCTTTCTTTTTTGTCTATTTCAGCTTTGTGCTGAAATCGTTGATGGGCTAGAATTGAGCTTGGTACTTATTAAGGAGAAAATTTATATCTATTTGCTTTCTATTTTGTCTATTTTAAATTTGTAGGGAAATAATTGATATACCAAATCTTGATGCTTATAAATGAGAAAATCTGTATCTATTTGCTTTCTTTTTTGTCTATTTCAGCTTTGTGCTGAAATCGTTGATGGGCTAGAATTGATCTTGGTACTTATAAAGGAGAAACTTTATATGTATTTGCTTTCTTTTTTATCTATTTCAGATTTATGGAGAAAATATTGATATACAAAATCTTGTTATTTATGAAGGAGAAACTTTATATCTATTTGCTCTCTTTTTTATCTATTTCAGATTTGTAGAGAAATAATTGATATACCAAATCTTAATTCTTATAAATGAGAAAATCTATATCTATTTACTTTCTTTTTTGCCTGTTTCAGATTTGTAGAGAAATCATTGATGGACAAAATCTTGGTACTTAAAAGGAGAATCTTTATGTCCATTTGCTTTCACTTTTATCTATTTCAGATTTATGGAGAAAATATTGATATACAAAATCTTGTTATTTATGAAGGAGAAATTTTATATCTATTTGCTCTCTTTTTTATCTATTTCAGATTTGTAGAGAAATCATTGATATACCAAATCTTAATTCTTATAAATGAGAAAATCTATATCTATTTACTTTCCTTTTTGTCTGTTTCAGCTTTGTAGAGAAATCATTGATGGAAAAAATCTTGGTACTTAAAAGGTGAATCTTTATATCTATTTGCCTTAACTTTTATCTATTTTAGATTCATTTAAAAATCCTTCATATACCAAATCTTGCTACTCATAAAGGAGAGGACAAATTGTTCTCCACAGTTATCAAAACAAAGTCCATAAAAGAAGCATGAAATCACAAGCAGCTATTTACTCACCTATCTTTCTATCTATCTATCTATGTGGATTCTCTCTGCTTAAAGGTTAACGACCTCGTTTCATTGGGAGAGACCTAAAGTTAGCCATGTTGTGAAGAAATTTCTATAAATCAATTTCTTGAAAACTTCAATGAGCTATTCTTTAGCTAAGGAGTGAATTAGGCATATTATTATTATTATTATCATTATTATTATTATTATTATTATCATTATTATTATTATTATTATTATTATTATCTTTATTATTATTATTATCATTATTATTAGTATTATTATCATTATTATTATTATTATTATTATTATTATTATTATTAGCTAAGCTACAACCCCAGTTGGAAAATAAAAATGCTATTATTCCAAGGGATCCAGCAAGGAAAAATAGCCCAGTGAGGAAAGAAAATAAGGAAACCAATAAACCAAAAGAAAAGCAATGAACAACTAAAATCAAATATTTTAAGAATAGTAACAGTATTGAAATAGATTTTTCCTATATAAACTATAAAAAGAAACTTATGTTAGCCTGTTTAACATGAAAACTTTCGCTGCAAGTTTAAACTTTGAAGTTTCACCAATTCGACTACCTGATTAGAAAGATCATTCCACAACTTGGTTGCAGCTGAAAAAATAGTTCTAGAATACTGTTTGGTATTGAGACTTATGATGGAGAAAGCATGAATATTAGAATTAACTGCATACAAAGTATTACGAGCAGGATGGTACTGTCCGTGAAGATGCAAAATGCATAACGAACTAACTGAGAAGTTTAAAGGCTTTAAAGACCACACATGAATGGCAGAGGCAAGGGACAGTGACATTGCCCTATCGAGCAGGACAATGCCCTTGAGACTGACAATATATACATATGATCAGTGTCCAAGCCCCCTCTCTACCTAAGCTAGGACCAAGGAAGTCCAGGCAATGGCTTGTGTTGACTCAGCAGATAGGCCTATAGGCTCCACTGAACACCCAATTCTTATCTCACAATGATGAGGTTGCAGCGACCAAAGAAACTAACGAGTTTCAGCGGGAGTCGAACCCCAGTCTGGCGATCACCTGTCAGGCACGTTACCACGTCGGCCAGAGATTAATATCTAAATCAGGATGAAGGAATTTAAAAGGCCGTAAGTTCCTGTCCAACAAATTAAGATGAGCTTCAGCAGCTGAAGACCAGACAGGAGTTCGAAGTAATTACGCCTGTGACGTATCAATTATCAGCCAGACCGCAGGAGTACCAAAATGGCCGTGTCTTTACCGAAGTCTTGGATCAGCCTCTCGACCACAAAAGGGAACTCTCGCTGTTTTCTCTCCATTAAAGGGAAAAAAGGGAAACCACTTCTACGGTCATTGAAATGGTTTCACTTGCATTCCTCGCAGGTAAAGGTTTGAGTTATGGTCTCTCTCTCTCTCTCTCTCTCTCTCTCTCTCTCTCTCTCTCTCTCTCTCTCTCTCTCTCTCGTTTATCAAACCATGTATTAAGTAGAAATCTTTAAGTTTATGGAATAGACAGGGAAAGACATTGATGTGTTTGTTTGCAATGTGTTCAAATCCTCATAGAAATGTATTATTATTATTACTATTATTATTATTATTATTATTATTATTATTATTCTCTTAAATATCATTACCATTATTATTAGTAGTAGTAGTAGCATTAGTAGTAGTAGTAGTAGTAGCAATAGCAGTAGTAGTAGTAGTAGTAGTATCCTTTTATTTTTTAACTATAACCATTATTATTTTGATTACTTAATTATTATTATTATTATTATTATTATTATTATTATTATTATTAATATTATTATTATTATTGTTATTATTATTATTAGCTAAGCTATAACCATAGTTGGGTAAGCAAGATACTATAAGCCCAAGGGTTCCAACAGAGAAAAATAGCCCAGTGAGGAGAGGAAATAAGGAAATAGATAAACGATATGAGAAATAATGAACAATTAAAATAAAATATTTTAAAAACATTAACATCAAAACATATAAATAGCATACAAAAAGACTTATTTCAGCCTTTTCAACGCAAAAAAAAAAAACATTTGCTGCAAGTTTAAACTTTGGAAGTTCTACCGATTCAACTACCCGATTAGGAAGATCATTCCACATCTTGATCACTGCTGAAATAAAACTTCTAGAATACTGTGTAATATTGAGACTCATGATGGAGAAGGCCTGACTATTAGAATTAGGTTTAAAGGCCAATCATGAATGGCAGAGGCAAGGGACAGTGACATTGCCCTATCAAGCAGGACAATGCCCTAGAGACTGACCATATATACATACCATCAGCGTCCAAGCCCCCTCTCCACCCAAGATAGGACCAAGGAGGGCCAGGCAATGACTGTTGATGACTCAACAGATAGACCTATAGGCTCCCCCAAACCCGCCCCCTCCTTAGCTCACAATGATGGTGAGGTTGCAGCGACCAAACTAAGGAGTTTGAGTGGGACTCGAATCCCAGTCTGGCAATCACCAGTCAGAGACGTTACCACATCAGACACCACAAGTCTTATCAGCATTAAAGCATTATCAGCATGAAACTCTCCTATTCTTAAAGATTATCTGTTTTCATCTTAACTGCCCACTAACTTCTTGAGATGTTGCAACTCAGCCTTGGCATTAAGATCCTCTTCCATTTCGAATTCTAAGAAATTATCTCGAATATTTCACAAGAGATTTCTAAATATCTGGTGTCGGAAATTCAACCTGTTTTGGAGTCACGGTAAAGTGATTACATATTGGTTCCCTATAATAAAACTTGTCTTAGTTATGGTATGTTCGTGTGTCTGGGGAAGGTATATTGGTATGAGGCTATTCTTTTATATATTTAAGACACATATTCCGTTTTTATTATATTTGAATCTCGTTTATACTCATTACCATCATCATACTTATTCTATACAGTTGAAATTTTGCCGCAAAATATCAGTAAAAATCCTGGAACACAGTAAAAGTTGCCAGGCATTGACCGTTCAAAAAACCGATATATTGACTTGAAGTAGTGATATTACGGTCACTAACTCGTAAAAGATAATAACAAATTAGGGTAAAAATTACGGTCGCCTATATTTTACTGAAATACGGCTGAGAACAGTATATTTTTACGGAAAATATCTAATTAAAATCAAGTTTTTTTTCTAGCAGTATGATAAAATTTGAGCAGTAATGAATAAAATTTTTCTGTGTGGTTAGAAGTTCAAAAGGTTAATTCTATCATAATATGGAGATGAAAACTTATAATTTGCTAACGAAGTTTGCGTCATAAGTTCGAACTTCGGGACTACTTTTGACCATGTTGAATATGCAGTCCATTTTTCAAACTCAGACGGATGGTAGTTTGTGGACTATCTTCTATTATCATTATTATTGATATATACTGAAAATATTGGTAGATATGAGGAAGTTATAGTTTAACCCTCCAATCTGCTGCTGTGAACATTGTCGTCTGTTTTGATTGGTTTAATCTTAACTTGACTATCAGAGAAAATTCATTGGAATATTAAATTCTTTATCCCAGATGTGGCTTACAATTAGCTCACTGTTTACTGTTTTGTCTCTTTTTTCTATTTCAAAGCTTAAAGGCTGCTCATGAATGGCAGAGGTAAGGGACAGTGACAATTTCCTAGAGATTGACCATATATACATATGATCAGCGCTAAAGCCCCCTTTCCATCGAAGCTAGGACCAGGGAGGGACAGACAATGACTGCTGAAGATTCAGTAGGTTGACCTATAGGCTCTCCCAAAACCCCATCCTTAGCTCACAAGGATGGTGAGGTTGCAGACACAACAAGAAACTAGTGAGGTTGAGCGGGTCTCGAACCCGAGTCTTACAGAACACCAGGCAGGGATGTATCCATTAAGTATCATCATCATCATCATCATCTCCTCCTACGCCTATTGACACAAAGGGCCTCGGTTAGATTTCGCCAGTCGTCTCTATCTTGAGCATTTAAATCAATACTTCTCCATTCTCCATCTCTATGACGTAAGTGCTCTGGCATAATAAATATGATATATAATAAACAAAACGTATAAAATTATACATTATCTAGCTTCCATGTGTCGGATGAAATATCCTCTTAAATATTTCTTTCCCTCAAGTCATCCTAATAACGTTTGGACCACTGTGTTGTTTGCCCAAGCAGCCACTTTAAGTGGATTAGAGATGTACTCAGATGATAAAACTTTTGTGTTCGACTTGTCAAGAATTTGGTTGTCATGAAAAATGCAAAACTCAAAACTCTTTTCATGAAAAAAAAAATAATCCTATTTATCTTCAACTTGTTTCGAAATCTATTTTCATTTCAACAACTTCATAAACCTTCAAAAAGTACCATTGAATTATTCATTCACTGAAGATAAGCATCCAAAAACCTAATATTTTTATTAGCCGAGCCTTGGACCATGACTTGAATTCGTGACCACTGCCTCATCTTCGTTGCTCAAGTGTTGATAAACATCGTATAGAGATGTTTTATGTTTATGAAGCACTTGGTGCCTCATGAACTGGCTTCTTCCAGCTGATTTTATCAGCCGGATCGGTCCGTGTTTGCAAAACTTGTTGAGAATTCGAAAAATAATCTATAAAAAGTTCGGCTGTCTTAACATTTCAGAAGCTTACAAATTGAAAAGCAATAAGAGATATTAATTCTTCTTTTGGACAAATCTTGAATTTAATTCCAAGGTAAATATAAAAAAAAAAAATCTATACAGAGTTCTCCTGTGATAACATTTCAGGAGCTTGCAACATGAAAAGCAATAAGATATATTAAATTCTTCTTTTGGATAAATTTAGAATTTAATTCCAAGGTGAAATTTATCTAAGTATTATTTCAATTACAATTTTAATCAGACAATGAAGACAATTAAAATAGGGATATCAACTTTAGCTCGATAAAAAGGTGTTATTCATTATTTTATTCTTGTGCTGTTACTTTTTCTTTAATTACTATAATTCAAAATGGACCAATACACGTAAATGAAAATAATATTATAAAAATGGGGCTCATGATTTTGGGATGGTAGTCTCAAATTCATTCTTTCAATACTGACACAACTATTGCACTTAAACTGGTTAGAAATAATTGTCTAAATGAACTGCATTAAAAATAGTAAATCAACAGAACCAGACATTTTCTTCTCTTTATATTGAATTGAGATATCATTTCAATATAAAAAAGACTGCTCATGATTTTATGGAAGGTAATCTCTAGTTTATTTGATAAATACTGACACAATTACCTTAAACAGAGTAAATTTAATTGCTTAAATGTACTTCATAAAGTATTAAGTCAAAAGAACCAGTCATGGTCTTTTCTTTAGATTAAAGTGAGATATATTTTAATATAAAAAGACTGCTCATGATTTTAGGGATGATAATCTCAAATTCATTCCTTCAATGCTGACACAATTATTGCACCTAAACTGTTTAAAATTAATTGCCTAAATGAACTGCATAAAATATTAAGTCAAATGAAAGAGTCATATTTTTCTTTTTTGATTGAAGTGAGATATTTCTTAATATAAAAAGACTGCTCATGATTTTAGGGATGACCTCAAATCTAATTTTTTTTCAATACTGATACAATTACCTTAAACTAAGTAAACTTAATTACATGAATTTACTAAATAAAAATAGTCCCCTCAAGTCCGACTGAACTCGAAGGGAAGACAAGCAGAAGAACCAGTCCTTTTCTTGTCAGATTGAAGTAAGATATCTTTTCAATACTCAAGATTGACATTATTCTTGACCACCTGCCAACTCACCCCCACCTCTCCTTTCTTCCTCCAAGGAGGCTAAAGTCAAGGGAAGATATAGCACATACGGGGTCCCTTTGTACCAAGGATATCAGATCCAAGGACTGCACTTGTGTGGGTCCAGCACCAAAGAATCTCAGACCACAGAAGGATGGGAGGACCCATTTGACTCTCTCAAAGAATGCTAGACGATTATGTATGGGGTGATTCCTCAAGGTTTTAACTCGAACATATGCAATACATGTTGGACATATCTGGCAACGTCTCTACACGTGAGATACGCCGCGTTGCCTTGTTTCAACAATAGCCTCTTGGCTTATGCTATCCGGGGGTCAAGGTTGGTTCATAAAAGGTTTTGGTCATATCAAGGTAGTGAGCTCTATCTTATTGCTTTGGGATACTCTATATGGTAGGAAATGGGAATCTCTTTGAATCTCTTTGTACCTGGAAAAGAAATACGATACGTTTTTATTTTATTGTTATGTAAGATACCTTCTGCCTGGATAATATTCAATTTCAGGAAAGGTTTTTGATGCTAATAACTTTTTTTCAAATGAGTCTGTAATGAGAAATGAAAACGAATTGTATCATTACTTTATTCATATGTTTAGTATTGTTTATGAATTTATCTATCAACCGAAATATTAGTAAACATATGTTTACCTCCGCCAACGAAGTTACAAGGTTATATTTTCACCTCTGTTTATGTGATTATGTTTGTTTTTTGTGTGTGTGTTTGTGAACTACTTCCTGGCCACAATTTTAATCGTAGAGTAATGAAACTTGCAGGGATTAAGTGTTAAGTAAAGAGCTGTAAATTTCAAAATTTTGAAATGTCAAGGCCAAAGGTCAGGGTCACTGTCAAGCAAAATGACCAATTCACGTAATTAGCCATAAGTTTGGACATCGTTGTCACAGAGACTTGAAACTTAGTTCATATTTGAGTGCATGAAAATCCACGCCAATTAATACATGTTAAGGTCAAAGGTCAAGGTCAAGGTAGAGAAATAAGCTGCCATGGTGGAGGTCTGCGCCCTACTGAGTATCCCTCTATAGTAATTTTTTTTAGTTAGGCGCATTTGCACTGACTCGTAGCGGTGCCCTTTTAGTTCGGAAAAGTTTCCTGATCGCTGATTGCTTGGAAAAGATTATTCTAACCAATCAGATAACAGGGAACTTTTCCGAGCTAAAAGGACACCGTTGCGAGTAAGTGCAAATGCGCCTCATTAAAAAAAAATTGAGTATAGTTATTTCTTTGAGACTTGTCTATCAAAACCCTTACTGAGTGGGGATACCTTCACGTGGGGAAATTATTTGTGTATCAGCATGATCAGCAAAGCTGTACTAGTCAGGGCTACCCATACTAGGTTGGTTTGCCGTGAGCGATCAGACAAAATTCTCCCACCATCACCAATCTCCATTGACTAGCGTAGTGATGAAAAGTGGCCAAAGCCCAAACATAGATAAGGACATGTCTGAGGCCTATGTTCTGCAGTGGACTAGAAACAGCTTCATTTGTTATGGCTTTTGTTACCTATTAAAGATATATAGAAAATAATTGGAAGATGAAAAGCAAATGTATCAAAAACAGACGCTAATTCAACATCAACACCGAAACATCAAAATCAATGTCTGGCTAATATCTGCAAATGACTCAACGTTCATGAAAGTTCTTCCGTAAATTGTTCTACATGTTACGACTGTTCCAGCGGACGTAGCCAAGTCTAAATTCAGTTCCACTGGCCTCAAACAAGCTCATAATCCCAAGCGCCTCCATCAGATAGGTAGGATATCGTGCTTGTGGGCGTCATTTTGGGTGTGCGTGACTGAGGTCTGCGTGATGTACTTGTCTGTGAAGTTCGTGATTCCAGGCAGGTGTAATTGTGTGGGGGTGGAAGAGGTGCTGATTCTCGTTATACCTGGCTGTTGCATTTTACACTTCCGTTCCTCTCTCTCTCTCTCTCTCTCTCTCTCTCTCTCTCTCTCTCTCTCTCTCTCTCTCTCTCTCTCTCTCTAAGATGCATTCCAGACTATCCAAGACTGGAAGATGCAAAATACACCGGAAGATGCATTAGCAACTCTCTGGTGGATACACGAGGTGCATCACACTGAGGGACCTGGGGGAACCCAAACATAGAATAAGGCTCTCTCTCTCTCTCTCTCTCTCTCTCTCTCTCTCTCTCTCTCTCTCTCTCTCTCACACACACACACACAAATCAATCCTGAGGCAACGGATACAAACTGGAATTAAAGAGATACACCACTTAATGTGTTATTTTCTTTACATACACAATAGCATATATATGGAACAGACTTCCAGTGGATATAGCAAACAGTAACACGGTAATCAAATTCAAGAATAAGTTAGACAAGATCATAAGACTCTCTAAACGTTTAAACTAATTCGCTCTACCCAAGAGCAAATGGAGTCTTCGAGGATGGACTAATAAGTCTTTGAGACGTTCAAAATCCTTTTAACTCTCTCTCTCTCTCTCTCTCTCTCTCTCTCTCTCTCTCTCTCTCTCTCTCTCTCTCTCTCTCTCTCTCTCTCGAGCTAATTTCAATATTCATTTGTCTCTCAAAGTTTGTATGAGTGGAATGACGATCAATTTTTATTCCTATCACGAAGGTTCTTCATTTGTTTTATAATGACAACAAATACCTTTGACTCTTTATGTTTGTCTGTTTCTTTCTTCTTCTTCTTCTTCTTCTTCTTCTTCTTCTTCTTCTTCTTCTTCTTCTTCTTCTTCTTCTTCCTATTGCGTGATTGTTTACATTACTTTGCCTTTGTCTCCACGCTTGTTTTCTTTCGCTCAACTACCCATTGTTTAGGAAGCAATGCAGATCCTGTTGTTATTTCTGGCTCTGATATTCACATTCATAAATCCGGTTAGGTTGTGTAGATAAAAAGACTCTATAACTATTGCATGATATTTCGATAACTATTAATTTGTAGTATATTCTGAGTTTAATGAAATTCTTATGTTTTATTTCCATGTGTTAGAGGGTGATCAATTCACTTTGTTAGTTAATTATCTAAGGCCAAAATTTCATTTGATGATCAAAATGTATCTGCAAATAAGATAATTATGAATGGTATAATTTCCCTCACGTTTATTACACACATGGACACACACACACATACACACACACACACACATATATATATATATATTATAATATATATATATATATATATATATATATATATATAGAGAGATTTATGTATATATATATACACATATATATATATATATATATATATATATATATATATATATATATAGATTTATATATATGTATATATATACATATATATATATATATATATATATATATAATTTATACATCAATAGATAGATATATATATATATATATATATATATATAAGTGTATTCTTTACAGTATGGTATACTAGACAGCTTTAGTATAACCCTAAATGCTTTAGTTTAAATCCTACCTTGGATATGCTCAAGAATTGTAGTAATAAGAGTATCCCCCCAAAATTTGATGAAATCGAACACTAAAGTGGTCATTAAAGATATACTTATAACTGTCAATGTGGCAGATGTATATATTATTATTATTATTATTATTATTATTATTATTATTATCAGCTAAGCTATAGCCCTAGTTGGAAGCCAAATTATAACCACGCCTGATCTGGCAACCGACCCCTTAACGTAAGGATAACGGTGTGAAAGAAGAAGGTATTAAGTTATATCAGACAGCAAGAACTGGAGAGTCGAAGAGATATTTAGACTATTCATAAGGTAAGGAAGATCACCTGTATCCATAACATAAGGGGCAATGTTTGAAACAGTATTGAAAGCAGCTATTATTATGAATGGTACAGATTGTTATTATTATTATTATTATTATTATTATTATTATTATTATTATTATTATTATTAAATGCTAAGCTACAACCCTAGTTAGAAAAGCAGGATGCTATAAGTCCAGGGGCCACAACAGGGAAAATAGCTCAGTGAGGAAAGGAAACAAGGAAAAATAAAATATATTAAGAATAATAATAACATTAAAATAAATATTTCCTAAATAAACTATAAAAACTTAGAAAAAAATAAGAGGAAGAGAAACTAGATAGAACAGTGTACCCTCAAGCAAGAGAACTCTAACCCAAGACAATGGAAGACCATGATACAGAGGCTATAGCACTACCCAAGACTAGAGAACAATGGTTTGATTTTGGAGTGTCCTTCTCCTAGAAGAGCTGCTTACCATAGCTAAAGAGTCTCTTTCTAACCTTACAGTTATTCCTGCACACAGCAGTGACCAAAACTATTTCACTATCTTGGGAGTCATGTCTTACTCACAATGTAAGTGGAAATCAGAAATGAGTGAAACCATAGCTGTTGGTGTGACTTGAGACTTCCAAAACAAGGCTCTGAGTGAATAGAAAAAAAAGTTATGAACTGGCATAATCAGTAGAAGAAAGGCATAGGACGTAGTTAAAAGCAACCAACTTTTAGCTTTTAATAGGTAAAGTTAGAAAGTTTAAAGCTATGGGTACCAATGACAAGAATTTTAGTCTCAAATATCATCTAGACTTATTATAGAAGTTAGGCCTTCCATGCAAATTACTTTCAAAAATAAATAAAACTTCAACATGCATAAGTAAAAATATCTATCAAATTCTATTGCTATTCCATTAAAGGTTTAAAGACCCGCTCATGAATGGCAGAGGCAAGAGTGACATTGCCCTATCAAGCAGGACAATGCCCTAGATATTGACCATATATACATATAATCAGGGCCTAAGCGTCCTCTCCACCTAAGTTAGAACCAAGGAGGCTCAAACAGTGACTGTTGATGACTCAGCAGATAGACATACAGGCTCCCACAATCCCTTACCTCACAAGGATGGTGAGGTTGCACGCGACCAAACTAAGGAGTTTTGAGCTGTACTCGAACCCCAGTCTGGCGTTCACCAGTCAGGGACGTTACCACATCAGCCACCACATATAATTTGTTGAATAATTGCCTAAACAAATTAGCCAATTCAAAGTATGAACTCTGAAAGTTCCAATAATTCAATAAGTATGAGGTGCTTTTACCAGTACCTCCGGCAAGGAAATTGATATGGCAGTTTGGTGTTTTCTTGTGCGATCATCCCAACTCGGATTTGAAGCTTTTTGTCAAATGGAACAGATAGACGACGCGTATTGGAAACCATTTGATGTAACGGCGATGTATCGGTGTGCTAATTCAATAACTCTATTACATAAATATAAAGACCAAACGAACGAAACTAAAAAAAGAAAACTTAAGGATACGGAACCTCGAAGAATATATCGACGAGGCTGCATAATTTCTCAGCTAATGTTTGGGGAGAGTCTCCTAAAATTTCGGTGGCGGAAGACATTAGTAGATACTTATACATCTGTTTATACATCTCAGTTGCTCATTTGCCTACAGCTCGTAATTATTCATTGAATTGGCAGACGAAGATGAAGGAAAGGTCGTTTCCGGTTGCTTAAATATTCATGAAGAGGTTAAATAAGTTTGAGTAATAATGAGATTTTGTTTATATTTTGTCCTTTGTTAAAGTGTAAACACACTATTGCAATTACAGTTATATAAGCTCATATGCTTAGAGTATATAGATATGTAGATAGATAGATAGATAGATAGCCCTGATTATACTTATAGTTCATATATGAAAGATCTCTCTTAATGTTGATACTGTTCTTAAAATCTTTCATTTTTAATTGTTCATAACTTCTCTTGCATGTTATCGATTTCATTGTTTCCTTTCCTCACAGGGCTATTTTTCTCTGTTGGAGCCCTAGAGCTTATAGGATCTTGTTTTTTCCAGCCAGGGTTGTAGCTTAGCTAATAATAATAATAATAATAATAATAATAATAATAATAATAATAATAATAATAATAGGGATGTGAGTAAAAATTTATATTTTTTTTATTTTTCTTAGTATGTATACATTTAGTCATACACTGTATTCATTTACGATCTAATGTTATATACTCTTATAGACGTAAGCAAGATAGATATATAGATAGATAGATAGATTGTGAGGCTAGTGGAAAAATTATATTTTTGTTTGTATGTATATATTCAAGCATTCACTGTATGCATTCATGATATAAGGTGATATACACTCTTATAGCCATACGCATAAAACACTTTTATTTTTTTTTTCCATATTAATACACATCATCATCATCATCTCCACCTACGTCTACTGACGCAAATGGCCTCGGTTAGATTTCGCCAGTTGTCTCTATCTTGAGATTTTAAATCAATACTTCTCCATTCATCACCTGCGACTTCATGCTTCATAGTCTTCAGTCATGCATGCCTGAGTCTTCCAACTCTTCTAGTGCCTTGTGGAGCCCAGTTGAAAGTTTGGTGAACTAATCTCTCTTAAGAAGAGCATGCCCAAACCATCTCCATCTACCCCTCATCATGATCTCATCCACATAAGGCACTCGAGTAATCTCTCTTATAATTTCATTTCTAATCCTGTCCTGCTATTTAACTCCCAATATCCTTCTGAGGACTTTGTTATCAAATATGCTAAATCTGTTGGAGATTGTTTCAATGTCTTATAAGTACACATGCATTTACAATTTTAGATAGATTTTTTTTTTCATAGTGCTCCCAGGGAGCTTAAAGGCAGTAAAAATGAACATTCTAACAGTATGAGAATAACAATCAGTAGTCCCAATTCCCCCATTAAAAGTCTGAGATTCACCCTCCCACCCTTCCCTGGGTGAAAATCCTATACAAGGAAAAGCAGATAGAGCCTTGAAAAGACTTACCACGTGGACCAATGCCAAAGACTAAATAAACCTGGGGAACTTAAATGCAGTAAAAATGAACCTTCTAACAGTTTGAGTTTGACAATCTGTGCCCAATTCCCCCATTAAAAGCCTGAAATTCACCTGCTTGAGAATCCATGGTGTAGACTATACAAGTAAAAGCAGATAGAGCCTTGAAAAGACCAAATAAACCAAAGAAACCTCATTTCCTAGTGTTGAGTGAAACACCCAAGACAAACGACTCCCGCGAGTAATCGTGTACATCAGACCATTCATTAGGAATCGTGTAATGGCATACCGAACGCTACCTGGAGATCCAGGTATGGTTTGCGGGGGAGAAGAGAGTCTGAGGAGGAACTTACGTTTATGGTTTTGTTTCGAAAGAGGTCCAGGGAATGAGACAAGGTGGGTCAAGCGAGATATTCTTATTGGTTGTTTACATTCAGAGGTTTGAGTTGTTATTTTTAATGGTTTCAGTTGAGTCTCTCTCTCTCTCTCTCTCTCTCTCTCTCTCTCTCTCTTTGAAAGATGTCCAAGGAATGAGACAAGGTGGTTCAAACGAGATATTCTTACTGGTTGTTTACATTCAGAGGTTTGAGATGTTATTTTTAATGGTTTCAGTTGAGTCTCTCTCTCTCTTTCTCTCTCTCTCTCTCTCTCTCTCTCTCTCTCTCTCTCTTTGAAAGATGTCCAAGGAATGAGACAAGGTGGTTCAAACGAGATATTCTTACTGGTTGTTTACATTCAGAGGTTTGAGATGTTATTTTTAATGGTTTCAGTTGAGTCTCTCTCTCTCTCTCTCTCTCTCTCTCTCTCTCTCTCTCTCTCTCTCTCTCTCTCTTTGAAAGATGTCCAAGGAATGAGACAAGGTGGTTCAAACGAGATATTCTTACTGGTTGTTTACATTCAGAGGTTTGAGATGTTATTTTTAATGGTTTCAGTTGAGTCTCTCTCTCTCTCTCTCTCTCTCTCTCTCTCTCTCTCTCTCTCTCTCTCTCTCTCTTTGAAAGATGTCCAAGGAATGAGACAAGGTGGTTCAAACGAGATATTCTTACTGGTTGTTTACATTCAGAGGTTTGAGATGTTATTTTTAATGGTTTCAGTTGAGTCTCTCTCTCTCTTTCTCTCTCTCTTCTCTCTCTCTCTCTCTCTCTCTCTCTCTCTCTCTTTGAAAGATGTCCAAGGAATGAGACAAGGTGGTTCAAACGAGATATTCTTACTGGTTGTTTACATTCAGAGGTTTGAGATGTTATTTTTAATGGTTTCAGTTGAGTCTCTCTCTCTCTTTCTCTCTCTCTCTCTCTCTCTCTCTCTCTCTCTCTCTTTGAAAGATGTCCAAGGAATGAGACAAGGTGGTTCAAACGAGATATTCTTACTGGTTGTTTACATTCAGAGGTTTGAGATGTTATTTTTAATGGTTTCAGTTGAGTCTCTCTCTCTCTCTTCTCTCTCTCTCTCTCTCTCTCTCTCTCTCTCTCTCTCTCTCTTTGAAAGATGTCCAAGGAATGAGACAAGGAGGGTCAAGCGATATATTCTTATTGGTTATTTACATTCAGAGGTTCGAGATATTATTTTTTCTGGTTTCAGTTGATTCTCTCTCTCTCTCTCTCTCTCTTCTCTCTCTCTCTCTCTCTCTCTCTCTCTCTCTCTCTCTCTCTCTCAAGATTTGACCATCATCAATTTCAGGATCATATAAAAATATCACTAATTATATAGAAGAACAGTAAATATCATATTCACGTATAGATTACTAACATTTTGAGTCCTGACAAATGGAATTTAATGAAATATAGAAAATATAGCCATTCAATTCAACAAGAAATAAGATTCACTGGCACCCTCTCATAGCATTAAAGTACAGTATACTGTATAGTAAAATATACATTATTCAAATACTCACAGAAAAGAAGTAAAATCAATTAATATAACAGCTCTCTTAATTATTAAACATTTATATTCTATTAGAACATTAAACGAATCAATATATATATCATATAATCACTTATAAAGTTATGTAAGTAGACCACGTACTGTATTATTATTATTATTATTATTATTATTATTATTATTATTATTATTATTGTTATTATTATTATTATTATTATTATTATTATCATTATTGTTATTATTATTATTATTATTATTATTATTATTATTATTATTATCATTATTATTATTATTAATTGCTAAGCTACAACCCTAGTTGGAAAAGCAGGATGCTATAAACCCTGGAGCTCCAACAGGGAAAATAGCCCAGTGAGAAAAGGAAACAGGGAAAAATTAAATTTTTAAGAAGAGTAACACCATTAAAATAAATATCTCCTTTATAAACTATAAAAACTTTAACAAATCAAGAGGAAGAGAAATAAGCAATAGGAACATTAATAAATGATATAGCTTCTCAGAATACTGTATTAAACCATTAATACTCCATAACTCAAACGATAAACCTCTTGTAATATTAAACTAAAAAATACAATTGATACACTTACTCCAGCAGGCATACCAACCAAAGCTAATAAATATGCATTGCATAATTGCTAGATCAGGCTTTCACTTATAACTACTTATAACCAGAAACTTGAAATTGTCAGTAAATAACTTGAAATTCTTAACTGAATAAGTAACTTTTTAAGCAAATTCCTCCTATATAATAAAGAGCAAGTGGTTGGATGTATATATATATATATATATATATGTATATATAGATATATATATGTATATATATATGTGTGTATAATATATACATGTAATATATATATATGTATATATATGTATGTATAATATATACATGTAATATATATATATCTATATATATATATATATATATATATATATTCCAGGCACACTCAACATTCCCCTTCCCTCAGGTATGGTAACGAGGAAGTAGTCATACCCTTGTGAGTGGGGGTGGACGTGTGCGTGTGTATATATCTATCTAAATATCTAACCATCATTCATGACGGGTCACGTACACTAGTATACCAATAATTTACAAACAGCAATACAGCTCAAGAGCACTCAAGTAAAAAGAAAATCCCTTTCAAAAGCCAGTACACTAACAGCTGATAGAATCGACTAGGCTTCTATGAAATACAGGCCAACATAACCTTATCATTCATTCGTCTGTTTGTTGTTATCCCTCGCATTAGGTAGCTACCTGGGAGGGTCACGGTAACTGGCCCACCCCAAACAGGAGTGCCTCGGTTAAAACGGGGGTTACAAAAAAAAAAAAAAAAAAAAAAAAAAAACAAGAGAAAAAAAAGGAGGGGTATAAATAAATAATAATTTTAATTTTAGGATCATTCATTTGTTCGTTAATTACCTCCGCCAACGAAGTTGGAAGGAGGTTATGTTTTACTCCCTGTTTATGTGTTTGTTTATGTGTGCACGTTTTTGCTCGTGAACAGCTTCCTGGCCACAATTTTAATCGTAGAGTAATGAAACTTATAGGGATTAACTGGTATGTAAAATGCTGAAAATTATTACATTTTGGAAAATCAAGGTCAAAGGTCAAGATCATGGTCAAGCAAAATGTCCAATTCACGTAATCAGCCATAAGTTTGGACATTGTTGTCATAGACACTTCAAACTTGGTTCATATTTGGGCGTATGAAAATCCATGGCAATTAATCCATGTTAAGGTCAAAGGTCAAGGTCAAGATCAAGCAAACGGTCGAGAAATAAACCCACTTTAGTTTATATATGAAATTAATTCTTCATATAATTTTGACATAGTGATTTCGATTCTTCCCCCAATGTCCTTTTGTGATCCTTTTTTTTCTCACAATTATTATGATTTTTTATTACATTGAATTGGATTGTGAATTTCATCCTCATTAAAAAAAAGATTTAATTTAAGATTTTGAAACATTTTTCGAAACTTGTAGGTATAAACTTCGAATTCCTATTCTTTTGATAAAGATTTTGATTATTCTATATTGAAGCGTGAAAACTTCCAAATAGATTTTTGGAAAGGGAGCTTCTTTTCGAGGGAGATTGGGAGTTTATTTTTTTTTATTAAGTGTAAACACTTCCTAGTACATTATTCATTTTTTGGGGCGAGGGGGGCCTTTTGCATAGAGGGTGGGAAAATATTTGATTATTCCTTTCTTGAAGCGTAAAGACTTCGGAATATTTTTTTTTTTTTGGGGGGGGGGGGCGTGGGCTTTTGTAGAGAGGGTTGGAATAAATTTAGATTATTTTTTTTTCTTGAAGTGTAAAAACTTCCAAATAGTTTTTTAAGGGGGGTGACTTTTGCAGAGAGGTTATGAAAAAATTTTGATTAATTTTTTCTTGAAGCGTAAAAACTTCGGAATAGTTTTTTTTTTTTTTTTTTGCGGGGTGGGGGGAGCTTAATGAAAAAGGGTAGGAAAAAAATTATTTTATATTCTTTTACTGTAAAAACTTCCTGATAGTTTTTCTTATTTAGGATTGAGATTATGAAGGAAAGTGAGATTTTTATTTTTTTTTTAGAGTGTAAAAAGTTCCTAATAAGGGTTAATTTTTTTTTTTTGGGGGGGGGGGGGGGGTTGTTTGACCCTTTGGAGCGAAGATAGGAAAAATCTTGATCATTTTTTCTTGAAGTGGAAAAACTTCCAAATAATATTTTGTTTAGGGGGGAAGCTTTTGGAGGGAAGTTCGG
>NC_090725.1:297261504-297263235 GCF_036898095.1 Palaemon carinicauda | reverse complement strand
ACCTTTTTCGAACAGTAAGGACATCAACATCTTCAAAAGGGAAAAGTGTTAGCCACAAAGAAACAGCTTTGGCAATATCAACAATAACAACAAAGACATTTTCCGAACAATAAAGAAATCAACATCTTCAAAAGGGAAAAGTGTTAACCACAAAAAAAAAAAAACAGCTTTGACAATATCAACAATAACAACAAAGACATTTTTCGAACAGTAAGGACATCAACATCTTCAAAAGGGAAAAGTGTTAGTCATAAAGAAACAGCTTTGGCAATATCAACAATAACAACAAAGATATTTTTCGAACAGTAAAGAAATCAACATCTTCAAAAGGGAAAAGTGTTAACCATAAAAAACAGCTTTGACAATATCAACAATAACAACTAAGACATTTTCCGAACAGTAAGGACATCAACATCTTCAAAAGGGAAAAGTGTTAGCCATAAAGAAACAGCTTTGGCAATGTCAACAATAACAACAAAGATATTTTTCGAACAGTAAAGAAATCAACATCTTCAAAAGGGAAAAGTGTTAGCCATAAAGGAACAGCTTTGGCAATATCAACAATAACAACAAAGACATTTTTCCAACAATAAAGAAATCAACACTTTCAAAATTAATTATCCTGCCCGGATGAAACTCCTCTCAGTGGGAAGAACTTTGAAAAATGGAGACTCAAAAAAAAAAAAAAAAAAAAAAAAAAGGAAAAGGTGGATTTTGGATGGAGAAACCAAAGATTGGAGTACTAAAGGGGGACTCACGAATCCCTTGTTATTCCTAACTGTCTTGTTTCATTCTCGGTCACGCTCAAGGAGTGTGCTGGGGAATACCCAGCGTATTGGGCAGCTGAGCAAGATAAAAAGTTTTATTTTGCCTGAATCAGTTTTTTTTTTTTTTTTTTTTTTTTTTTTTTTTTTTTTTTTTTTCTTTTTTTTGAGGATATTGGGAAATATGAAGAGACATAATTTGCAGAGGAGGATGAAGCAGAGATTTCTATCTTACGTGTATTCATTCTATTTTTTAATATTATCTTCTGTTTATATATACATTTCATTTCGTATACTACGAATGATATTTAATTTACTTGACCTTTTGAATCATATGAGACAAAGAATGTTGTATAAGTCATTTTACTCTAGCATGGTTTTCTATCCTATCACTATTGCGGATGGAATACAAAGGTAAGATATTTCCAAAGGTTTCCTTGGGAAAATGTTTGTATTCACACACATTCATACACAATATATTAATATATATATATATATATATATATATATTTATATATATATATATATATATATATATATATATATATATACATATATATATATATATATATATATATATACATTAATATAAATATTTATGTATACATATATATATATATGTGTGTGTGTGTGTGTATATATATATATATATATATATATCAATTTATGTGGGCTTATTTCTATATACGAAAATCGGTTAACCAGTGTTGCACTAGGTTTGTGAAGATAGTTGTATAATATGCTGTTTATATGTTGTCATAGATGAATACTTAGATAAATAGATAGATAAATAGATAGATCGGTAGATAGATAGATAGACAGATAGAGAGATAGATAGATTGAAATATTTTACAATTTAAGTTTTCAAAATAGAATGACAGCAGAAATTTTCTCAAGAATTTGGGCCAGTAAAAATATTTTTTGAAATAAAGTAGAAATATTTCATATATCCAAAATCTCTCTTTGA